>NW_027098870.1:0-175944 GCF_037042795.1 Molothrus aeneus | reverse complement strand
CATTGCTGAGGGGGGAAACAGAATCTTGAAATGGCTGAGATACAATCAAGAAGAAGAAGAAGTCTATTGAAATTGCTGAGGGGGAAAAAGATATTGAAGACGGGTACAGACAGTCCATGTTCTCAGCAGGATAAGTCAGTATCAGCAGTGAGTGGGACCCACTGTTTCAGGGACTGCTTTCTGGGGGAAACCAGTCTAGGTCCGGTGAACACATCTGTAGGCAACACTCAGCAGGCATCCTGCTTCAGTCAGGCCAGCACCCCTGCATCAGAAATTACAGGTGTCTCAGTCTCAGTCCTTGGTAGGGGGGCTTCAACCTCGGTGCCTCACGCTGGTAGTGGAGATGAAGGATTTTCCATGGGGGGGCTACCAAGTTGCCCCAGCAAGTTCATCTGGCCAAGAGGTGGGAAAATTCCTGGTCTATTGTCGTGAAGCAGGTGCAAGCATATAGGCCGGGTCGCCCTTTGGCAGGCCCTGCTAGAAGCAGTCACTGAAGACACAGCTGTGAACAATCACTTGGCAGGCCAGAATTCTGCTCAGGGGCCTCAGGATTTTTGGTGTTCATCCATTACTGGCAGGCCAGAATTCCCATCGGTGTCTTTAGGGTCCCAGTGTCTGTCCTGGGAATGGTCGTGAGGCAAATGAGGGGAACTTTAGACTGTCTTTCACACGTATCAGAAAATCTATTTACTGAAATGGCCAAAAAGAATGCATAACATTTACAATTGAGGGGGAAAAAGAAAACCAAACTCAAACCGTTGGAGCAATATCATTCTAGAGAATGCCATGTCTCTATGAAAAATACAAAAAAATTTCTGTTTTCAAACGCACCCACAAATCACCATTTTGCATCTTTTTTGTTGTTGTTGTTGTTGTTGTTTTAAAGCTCTGGCACTTATCTGATTCCTTTTTGAGTTAGTTCAGCTCATTAATCTAGTAAGAAAGCTGCTAAAATTAAACTGAAAAACCTATGGGGAACAGGATGCCACTTCAGCCATGTTGTAGGGAAGCATTAGGTCAGCCTTCTGTCTTGTAGAAATATGTCTGTCATATAGGAAAATCAATGTGTAGCACTATCTTATTTTGAACTTTCTCATTGCTACTGGGTTCCTGAATGATCAAGATGGTTTAAACCAACAACAGGCAGCCCTCTAAGATACTCCCCAAACTATTGCAATGGAATAACTTGATCAGGTGAAGAGCTCGCTATGCAAAAGCTGAATATGATGTCAAGAATGCTTTGTTGTGGATTACCATTGTTTGGGATCATTTATCCCTTACCCTCCCATGTAGGTATAGGAAAAATTTAAGAAACCACAAGGCTTTTACAGCTGTTCTTGTATTTTTGGGATCGTAAGGACTTGGGTTGGTAAACAAAACTGTGGTGAGTTTTACTATTGACTTTATCGCTGTTTCACTTTGAATTAACTGCTTTGCATTTCAGCTTACCCATCAGTATAATGAGAAGAAGAATATCTTCCTTCCTGCCCAAAAGATGTTGAATTATGCCTGTGATGTCACGGACTTAAAGACGAAAACCATTGTGATTGAAAGGAAGTATTGGCATGCCACAAGGTAACTGGAGTGAGCTGTGTTTCCTCCTCAGCTTCACTGTGATAGTAGAATTTTAATTAGCAGTTCCAAAACTTTGTCTTAGCATAGTCTGGTGACATATCTCAGTAGAGCAGTGTCCTAGGGTGACTTTATGATGTTGTATCCCCAGCCATCTGTTCTGTTAATGCTGGATATTATATTCTCTGCCTTCAAGACTGCTTCTGAGAGCAAAGGTGGGGAGAAGAAGAAGTACGGAGTTTGTTATCACAGGCTGCACTCACTCTTCTAAAAGCAACACTGCTCCACATTCTGTGCTGCACTGTGTTGTCTGGGCACTGATGGAGCAGAACAGAGTGTTCTTTGCTTTTCAGTTGGTTTAGCTGGCTGAGGCAGAGTTTTCCCTGGACTGTCTTTTTTCTTTCCCTTTTCTTGGAACTGTTCAAACCTGCTCCAGACTGGGACCTGGAGAGCACTGAGAGCTGCACTTTGTGGCCTATGGGGGCCTACTCTGGGCAGCAGCCTTTCCTAGTGCCGGAGGGATTGATAACAGAGCAAGCATCCACAGGAGAGACTTTCTGAATTTGTTGTCTCTTCAGAGCGGCGATTGAGTTTTGTCATCTGGTATTGTTCATTTTTTGTGCTGGGGGGTGCTTTCCCTGGTAAATAAACAGATTTTTTTCCACTTCTCTCAGAGGAAATGTTTCCCAGACCAGTTGAGGGGAGGGGCCGTGTAGGTGGGCTTTCTGGGGGGGGCCCCCTGAGACATAAACTTTAAAGAAATTTAGGGATTTTAGAGGAGCTGAGGTTTTAGTTAGAGATAAGCCTTATTAGAGTTTATCAAAATAAATAGGTAGGCCTTGTTGAAGTTAAGAGTTAGTAGTTAACTAATAATTGATTGCTTGTCAACATCATGTTTGCTTAGCTGGGTTTATCATGAAGAATATAGAAACTCATAAATAGCTTTTAGGAACATAAGACAATTGTAGGCCACCTCTGTTCTGAAACCAATTGAAGATGGGGAATGGGAGTTCTACCAATGGGTTCATTTGTCATATTTGCATTGAAAATGTAGAAAGTTCAGAACCAGGAAGACTTCATTTATTTCCTCATTTTGGAACCCCTCCCCATGAAAGGGACCACCGATTCATTTTGAGGAACAAACTACGTGTGCTTAATAGCTTTTGAACTAATTACCATACGAAGTGAGGAATGATGGGATGTACCTAAATTATGAATATGTATTTGTCTTTTGGGTATTCAATACTTGTATAGATAAAAAGACTCTGTTATCACCTCTAAATCACAGTGTGTATTTGGGAGCTATCCCGCACGCTGCCCAGCGTTGCAATAAACATACACTTTCTAATTTTGAACTGTTAGAGAGCCTTGGTCCGTCACAGTTGGATATCAGTACTAGATCAATATTTTTAATAAATCACCCCTTCTTGAGGATTGCTGCCAAATTTGCCCTAAACCAAGACAAGCAGGATCTGCGATTTAGAGAATGATGGAATCACTTTGGTTGGAAAAGACCTTTAAGAACATTGAGTCTAAATGTAATTAGCAAACACAACCATCAAGCAATGTTTTGCTGTCTGAAGAGAACATGGTTTATCTGGTAAGCTTTGCAAGTATTTGTGTCATCACAAGCATGCATGTCCAATGCATTAGATGGGTATATAATAAGAAACCTGTGCAAATCAACAGAATGATTCTCAGGGTAGGATATTGGCATGTTTCATCCTTCTTCCCGACTTCTTCCAATGAATTATTTTTACAAAGTAATGATTGGAATTGTTACTCTTTTGACGGTTCTTGTTGTATTACTGACATTTTTGGCATAGGAATGCCAAATAGGCTAATTCACCTAGTTTTTCAGATAAAGACCAAGATTTAGTGTTGCTTAAGCTGGAGGCAGAAATATTTAAATCTTCCAGCCTCCTTCTTAGTACCTAATTTCTATTACAATATCAGTGCACAATCTTGTCCCTTAAGGTCCAGCTAGCTCAGTTTATACCAACAGGGTGACATTAGTAGGGCTCACGTGATGCTGCACACAGAAGCCCTCGGGGTGCACCTCTAGCAGACAGTAATTCATGCACTTGGACCATCCCAGTGCTGACTTTGGATCACCAGAAGAGTAGAACTAGAGAGATTTGATGGAGAGCTCTCTGGAGGAAGTGGCCTGAAGAAGACAGCAGAAATCCCATCTGTGTGTTTGTACAAATAACGTGAATACCATTTACAGAAAAAGATCTTCAAATGGATCTAGCTTTTTCTGCAGACTATTTGTCAACTATATGCATTACATGGACAGTTCCACTGAGCATCTGAAATACAGCTGCGTTTAAGTGGATTGATTCAGGGTTGGAAAGCGGTGAAATAAAGCTTTTCAGGAATAGCTGACATCCAAGTCCCGCAGAAATTTACCTATTTTTAATGTCCAGATGCTTTTTAAAATCATGGGTGACCATTTAGCTACCTAATAGCTTTAATCAGAAATACAAAGAAAATTTTAAACTCCCATCTTTTATAGCTTGAATATTTTTCTTTGTTTATTTCCTGGTTTCCAATTCAGGTCTACAAATCATATGATTAGGTAATGAGAACTCATGCTGTATAAAAATATTTCGTGCTATACTTCCAAGTCAAGGCCATGTTTTTCCCGGAACTGTTTAAAAAAATAAAATTCTATCTGGATTCTCTCTAGCCCACACTCATCATTATATAAAGTCATTTAAATATTATATTTTGACTTTACATGGTGCAATTATATTCAGAAATCCAAGGCTCTATTGTTAGATTGTTTGTATGGTTTTCTGGCAATTCTAACTTCCCACAACCACCCTTGGCAGCTATATATTTTTGCAGCAAGGCATCACAGGGGTCTGTGAGAAGTTTGAATGTGAAGCAGAGCTAACATTAAAATACACGTGACATACTCGAAATATTTCACTTCCGAAAGTTACAGTTTGCTTAGATGGAAGGAAATATGAAATAAATAAACCTCACACAACATTTCTAAATCTTGGAAATCTATTACCTGAACTTTGAGTCAGTTTGCAGGACAGGACTCTGTAGAAATGCAAATGTGAAGTCCAAGGAATAGAGCAGAAGGTGTATTGGGCAGGGGTACAGAAGATTGCTCTGAAGGGTGATGTAAGCAAGATTGCATCCTATAAAGATAGCAGCTGCTTCTGCTGGTGCCAACATAGAGAATTTGCGCCACCAGCCTAGTTTTCTGGGGACATTTGACCTGTACACTCTTGAGGGCTTGTAGATGGGAATGAATGTGTCCTTTGATCTGTTTTTTTCTTTTGAATGTCTATGACCTGACTTGCTATTGTGTACTGTACTGTATCGTTTTAGAAACAGACACGTTTCATCTGTTTGAAAGCTGTAGTTGAAAGTGAGCTTGCAATCATGAGTTGGCTGTCAAAAGAATTAATTTTCTGCTTTAAGCAAAATATCAATAGAAACATTCCATCCACTCCTATGATACAGATTCCTTTTGAATTTACAGGGTAATTTGCATTAGTGAGTATACTGCATGTGCAATAAATACACCTTGCTTGGTTTCTAATGATGATAATAGTCCTCTTTGTATTACTCTAAGGATTGAACTCACCATCATTATTTTCCTGTTCTCATTGAACTGTAAAGGAAAAATAGTTTTGCATTAACCAAGGAGTAAAATGCATGGATTTAGCATCATTCTTGCAAGTAGTCCTCGATTCTGAAAATACCTCTCAGAAGCTGCATCAAATGGCAAAGCTAGACAGATTGCAGAATGCAGAACCTGCCATTTAGGATCAGGTACAAAATAACACCCAAGAAATTCTTCATGGATGCTGCATAAGTACAAAGACGCCGTTATTTAAAAGAGAAAAATAGTCAATGTGAAACGTGTTTGATGAATAAAAAGCTATGCTAATCAAGAGACTACAGTGCCAAGTGTGCTACAAGGCTTTTTTGTAATTAACATCATTCCCAGCATGAAAAAATACTATTTTTATTGTAGATTGCTTAAGAGTGCACAACAGTTTGGAAAAAAGTGCTTTGCTTTTTCTATTCATAGGAACTGTGTATCATGGTAAGAGATACTGTAAACAGGTTTTGGAAAACAATGTTATTTTGAAGATTCATTCTATTCAGAAATACTTCCCATGAAAAAATTTGCTCTGCCTTCCATCCTGAAGACTCTTAAAGGAAAATGTCTTTGTTGCATTCTCTTCACACTAGTTCAGGAGCTCAGTCTTACCTGCATTCTAATGCTTTTTTATGTTCCTGATGGCATGGCTTAGACATCCTTGTCTCCATTACCATCATGATTTCCAGATCAAGTGATGAGAATTTTTCTTCAGGATTGGTGAAGTTAAGTGTCATAACATTTTTGTCAAGTCAATTTGAAGGGGTTTTTTTGCCAAAGGAATCTCTTCCTTCCTAATGAAAACCATTGGCAATAGCAAACCTACTCAGTTTTTCAGGAAGTCAAATAATACATCTCCACTGTACAAGGTCCTCCGTTTGTTTTTTTTTCACCAGAAGAAAACTGCTGTTTTCTTCTTCTTCTTCTTCTATCACCTTAGACTTACTTTCTTCCAAAATCTTTTTAAACCTTTAGATTACTTTCACAGTGTGCTATAGCATATGTATTTGAAAAGACCATTTGTACATATTCAAATGGCTTACTTCTAATCTATTAAGAAATGGCTGTACTTCTATTAAGGAAACATAAAGGTGCAGTAATATTTTTTCTTCTACAAAATTTAAAAAGCCCCAACTATTAAAAATGATACCAGCAAATGATGTCTGTAAGACTGAGGCAGGAGACTTTTTTCCAGAACAATGTGCAGTTCTTCCCAATTCTATTTTTCCCTCCGATTACTTTGTACAAAAATAGTTTTACACAGTCTTCTAATAGTGGCGTGTTACTAGTGGGGTAGAGTATTGCCCTGCCAGCATTGGAATTGACTCGACTGTAGTTGTGTTCAAATTTGCTGATGAGACAAGGTTTTTTTGCTGAACGCACTTCAGCAAGCAAGAGAGCTTCTTAGTCTTAAGATGCTATGAGTCCCAGAAGAAGATGAATGAGGTGATGACATGCCTTGTGTTCTGAAGAGAGATCAAAACTTATTTCTGGGGTCACCCCCCCTCTTGGTACAGAAAGCACACAGAGGGCTTTGAAGCAGCACTTTCACCCTCTTTGCATTCACTAGTAAATCGGAGACAGAGCTTGCCCCAAGGTTTGTGCAAAAATACTCTTTTGATGCAACTCTTAACCAGACAAAATCTCTGGGAAAATTTGCAGTGGCAGAAAGCAATTTTCCCTTCCTGGGAAATCTACTGAAACGGTTCAGAAGTTATTCCCATTCCCTGTTGCTAACCTCTGCTGTCTAGCTGTCCGATATGTTTGGGACCATGTTGAAATCATTCTAAACAATGTACTGATGCCGCACTGTTGAGTAAACATAGGTCTTTTCCATAGGTGTCAGGGAAAAATATTTCTGTTGGTAAAAATGATAGAAAACAATACCAGCATGGCAGAAAAACAATTACATCAATAGAATGAAGATGCCCAGAATTCTTCTTTTGAAGTTACACACAGTCAATATTTTCTAAAGAAGGTTGTGAAACTTAATAAGGAGTACATTCCACGTGACTGGTGCACAAGTTCATGTTTCCACCTTACAAAATACATATTATTAAAAGAAAAATGTTCTGCCTTGTAGAAAAGTAACCCATTCGTAATTTGATCAAAGATAGGATTAGATCAAGTATTCCTACAAGACAGTAGTAGTACTAGGAAAAGCCTTTTGGCGTCTATTTAACTACAGGAAACTTGAGAAAGCAGAAGAGTGTCCTTCCCTGCTGCAAGCTGTACTTCCTATTTGCTAGTGCTGCTTCAACATTGTCTAAAGAAAACTTGCCAAAATAAGACTATTGTATACAAGCAACTGTAACTATCCATTCCGTTCCAGCTAATTTTAACTAGCAAGTATGAGTCACACACTCTAATGGAATATTCTAATGCATAGATAGAGCATACCTTCACTAATAAATGGGGACTCTGGAAAAAGGAGCAAATGCAGTTGAATTTCAGGGAAGGAAATTATTGGAGTGCTAACTGCAGTCCCTCGACTTCACAAGAAATGATGTCTGGTAATCCCAACCAGAAACATATAGAAATCCATTTTCAAATGGGTTGCATCTATGGTCCTCTGCTCTTCCTATATGAAGAAACTGTGGTTTGAATCAATCTTCAAAATAGTATGCCTAAAGACCTTAGATGCCTCCAATTCTTTTGTTGGTTTTTTTTTTTTTTTTCCAGAAGCAACTGTCTCAAAACCTTTTTAAAGCTGACATTTTCCCTTAAGATGCCATATTTTAAAAGAGCACCTTGTCATTTAACAGGGTATTCCAAACATCATTTACAAGTTTAGACTGAAAGTAACACTTTTCCTAGTAATCTTTCATTTTTTGCAGCTCAGTGCTAACATAGGCAGCAAAGAAGAGAACAGACCACAGCTCTTTCTGGAGCATCTTGAACAAATGCCCTTGCTTATGTTCTAATCATTCACTTCACCAAAAGACCTAATGATGAAGAAAAGGTTGTGAAAGCATTACTAGTAGTGCTACATGGCAATCCACGGGTGTGATTTCTCAAGCAGAATTTGTATCACATAGATGATACTTGGCAAACAGCAAATGAAGGGGTTTTCTTCAGCTCTCAGACTGATGTTACATGTCAGTAATTTAAAAAAAGATAACAAGAAGAAGGTTATTTTTTAACATGTGAATTTAATTACACTCCTGCCATGGACATCTGAATCTTATGAATAGACAGTGTCTGATTTAGAAAAAAATAAAGAATTACCACAGTTTAAAGAAACATAGGATCATAAACCCTTTGCTGATGGAACGTAGCCTATTCATTGGTTGAAATGAAGCAGGTAGACAGGACATATGAAATATTTTTTTGTGCATCAAACATTTATTTTCTAAAGTGATGCTGACAGATAGTGAACTCACCAACTTAGATATTGCACGGTAGATAAGGGTACATAACTTGCTCCATCAAGTAATCCCTTGGAATCATCATCCAAGGGGATTTTCCCCTGCATCTGTGAAAATATGCCTACCTTTTTCACAATACTTCTGCAGCAGCATTGTTAGGCCTGATCAGCTGGTATGGAGAGGGAATTATCGGCAGCAAGGTGACTGGCCAGGGCAATTTGCTTCAATGGATTTTGATCTCCCGGATATTTTGCAGACCTGCTTCAGCCCTGCTTGTCAAACACAGCCTTTAAAGGGTGCCAAACAATTGTTAGTCTGTACTGGGCCATATGCTCTTTATTCTCTCCCTCAACTTCTCCATCGCCTCTCATCTGTTTCACATGAGCTATGTTCAAGGTCCACAGGCTACTTTTCACAGAATCTTCAGGCCTGATGCAGTAAGAATGATGACTAGAACACAGCTGGGATCAATTTTCCAGTTTGGATAAAATGCATTCTGCACACAAATCCAATGAGAAGGTGTTCCCCCTATGCCCAGAAAAACCTTCACTAGTACTAGTGTTCTACGTAAACTGCAACTTAGTCTGAAAGAAAAGCTTTTTTCTGAGAGTGTCTAAGAGCTTTGTATGAAGCACAGATATTTGATATATGCAATTTTGAATACCAGAGGAAAAAGAAAACGGCACAAAGCTTTTAATGGTGCTGGTTTTAATTTTAAATTCCATGCACCTTTTCAAAAAGTGTCAGCTCAAATGCCCATCAACATATTTTAGTCACCTGTAAGTCAGTATTCATATAAAATGTGATTCAAATCAAAAGAATTTCAAACCTTTCCTCAAAGTTTATATGCCTAGATTTAATACTTCTGACACATATTAGATGAAAGGAAGACATTTTTTACTGTGGGGGTGATGGAACACTGGAACAGGTTGCCCAGAGAAGTAGTGGGTGTCCCATCCCTGAAAGTATTCAAGGTCAGGTTGGATGGGGCTTTGAGCAGCAACACAGGAGACTCTTGATGGTAGAGAAACAAAGTTTGAATCTAGAAGAAACTCAGATTGAAGTATAGGAGCAAGTTTTCCCTCAGCTCTTGGGGTAAAATCAAAGTGTTACAAAATTACCTTGATCTGTGATTTTCACTACTGTAACAGGTTAATGAAAACTATGCAGAAGATAGCAAATTTTAAAAGAGAGAAGAATTACAGCATAAAATACATGGGATGGGTTTCTACATGGGACAAAATCTCTGTATTTCCACACTTCCTCATGTTAGGATTTCATGAAGTGCCAAAGAAGGCGGCAAAATATCATTCAGGACATTATTTACTGGGGTTCAGCCTGGCCTTTAGTAGGAATTGGGTTTGAACATAATGCAGATATACCACACACTTTCCCTTCACTGAAAAATTACTGTTTACAATGAATAAGCAATGAGGATATAAAATTGACTGAAAGCATCTTAAAAAGGTAAAGTATTTCATTGTAAATGATCTGTGATCCAAATAGTTCTTCCACCTTAGTGAGGGACAAAAGAATTCTTCCATATCATGATGGTTTAAAATTGTATAAACCAATGTTTTCTTCTGAAAAGATATTATCTATTTTTTTCTATCTTTAGAAGAAAATATTCCTAGACATACAACACATGAGAATGAAGTAATTGTAAAGAAACAAATAATATGAAAATATTCCCTACATATAATTAAATGAAAAGCTGTGTTTTAAATAGGAAGTAGATATTAAACAGAATTTTTACACCAGATATTTGAATTGTTGCACCAGCTATTTTGCCCACAAAGAGAGGTATTTAGCATTTCGGTCTTTTCCAAGGTGTTCATCATCTGCTATGCTGACCTCTGCGTGGGCCTAGGTGTGTGTGGAAGGGGGGCATGTGAAGGGGAGTGTGTATGTTTGCTCAACACTTGTTGTGGCAGATTCATGCCTCAGCTCCATCATTTGTTTTAGAAACTTCACAGAGAGTGGATATGAAGTTTAATATCAACAAGAGATCAATTCCCAAATCATCCATTTTACCCTACCTTATAAATCATATGCTTTGTTGCATATTTTATCAAATATACTTTCAAGCCACACGGAGAAATGAGAATGTGGAGAATCCCTCCAATGTCTTGCAACTTTTATGCAAACAGAGTTTCAAGAAAGGATCATTTCTTTTAAAGTACATCTGGGACAGGCATGATGGTGGTGTCAAGCTGCTGGAGTTTTTGTTGCTGGGAGAAGTCGTACAAAAGGATTGGTTTTTACATTGACTAGTTACTGAATCAAGTGCATGAATACATTGGAAATTCAACTGGGGGTTCCTTTTTCTAGCAGATTACTTCTAGAACGAGCTTGCAGACTGAAGCTGACTCTTTTGCTCTCTTTTTGTTTCTTACCTATTTTCTTGGCTTCTTTACCACTATCTACACAATTTTGGAACTTTTTTCCCAACTAAAATTGTTTCATAGTCTGATAATTAGGATACATTTTTTACAAGGAATTTTTAAAAATCTTTGTTTGAGTTAAGAAGGTTAAGGACTAAGGTCTTTTTCTTACCTTATCAATATTGGGATGAAATTGATAAATAAAGACTAACTCTTTCTTTTTATTTTCAACCCAAGTAGATAGTTCCCATACATTAATACATTTTGTGGACCAATATTTGCCATTCTGATGTAAGTTGTCCCTTCTTAACAATATACATTCTGTGACTATGTTGACAACACTATTGGTGAAGATCCTAACTGGTCTTAAACACACATAGGGAGAAATTTGCTCAGCCAGTGTCAGTCTTAAGCATGCCTATCAGAAGATCTTTCTATAGCTGGGGAATTTTCCCATGAAAGGGATTAAGTTATGGAAGAGACACTTTATCCCAGAGTTTTGCATTCTTCTTGAGCACTACTTAAGGAACTTAGATCCCATGTCCATTTGGATCTCTCTCTGCACAGATCTTTGTCATGCCAGTGCTTGAAATGCATCTCTAAGAGAATTCACTAGCACAGAATGAACGAGAGTGGAAGGCGTCAGTGGGGCTCACCAGGTCCAACCCCCCTGCTTAAACCAGGCTACCTAGAGCCTCTTGCCCAGGATTATATCTGGGTGTACTTTTCATGTCTTCAAAGATCCAGGCTCCACAATCTTTCTGGGCAGTCTGTGCCGTGGTTCAGTCGCCCTCACAGTAAAAAATCATTTGCTGATGTGCAGAGGCAATCTCCTGTATTTCAGTGTGTGCCTACTGCCTCTTGTCTTTTCACTGAGCATCCTTGAAAAGACACTGGTTCCCTCCTCTTTGCACTATTCCTTCTGGGATGTATGTGTGCTGCCACCTAGAGAAATGTCAAAAACCTTCCTGAAGCCCAGGCAGACAATATTCCCTTCATCTACCGGGCAAGTTGATTCATCAGAGGAGTTTAAAAAGTTGTTCAGCATGAAGTTCCCCTGGTAAATCCATGCTGACTATGTTATTTTGTCCTCCTTCATGTGCCTGGCAATGCTTTCCAGCAATAGCTGCTCCATCAACTTCCTGGGGATAAAAATGACGCTGGCTGGCTGGCTTGTACTTTTCCAAGTCCTCCTAGTTGCCTTTTTCCAAGATGGGTGACATTTGCTTTCATCCAGTCTTTGGGCACTTTCCTCAGTCACTATGATCCATCAAACATCATTAGGAGTGGCCTCAGAATAACATCTGCTAACACCCTTGAGACCTGTGGCTGCATCTCAACAGGGCCTGTGGACTTCATGGAATATGTACCAATTCAGTGACTATGCCCATAAAAGTTTGCAAGGGATAAGAGAACGTATTAACAGGTACCTGAAGAGTGAGTGAAAAACTATGGAAGCAATCCAAAAGGACAAAGACTTGAGTTCCCTTTTCAGACAAAGCATCCTATCGTGGAGCTGAGCAGCTTTAGATCTAGGGAAGCTTCCCCTCTGAAAGGATGCAGAAGACATTCTTTTACCCGTATCCACTAATAAAATGTATTGACCATTCACTTGCAATACAAAAAAACTAAATTATTTCCAAAATTGTTGCCGCCTAACTAGACAATCATGTACTGGCTGGGTATTCCCCTAACAGATGACAGCACCTGCTTGATGCCTCTTATGCCTACAGACTATTTGAATTAGGTCATCTGAGTGGGGATTACTGGTCTGGGAACTTTCTTTCTGATGAATTTGGAAGATTTACTGAAGCAAGGACCTGAAGATGAAAACTTCATTTCCCACCAGTGCACTTTAACATCCACGGCTGTAATGCCATTGTTTCTCACCAACTGAGTCAAGAATTTATGACTACAAAGTGAATCAGCTCCAAAAGGAAAGATAAAGGCTAGAAAACATTCTCTCTTGGTAAAGCAAATGAAGTGACTAAATTCTAATCACTCGCTGGCCTAAAGCTTCAAGGAGGGGGAGGTGGACCAGGTTTCCTTCCACTGCCGTTCTCTTTGTCACCTCAGTGTTTTATAGGGGTATGCAGACATTCAAAAAGAGAGCTTTGCTGAATTCATAAAATTCAGTCTTAAAAAATAACTTGATAGCAGCTGAAATGAAAAGAACAAATAAAATGCAATTAATTCCACGGAAGCTTGAAATGATTATTTCTTCATTTTGCATTTGAGGATGTATATTGTGTGAGTTTGTCTTGTATTGTTCTACAGGTTTTCTAACTGGCACACCTTTCTTTATGAATGGACTGTCCTTTCCTAAATGCTCTCATATGGAGGAACATGCTTCTGATAAGAAGAGCACTAGGGTGTCTTTACTTGACCTTTTATTTTTACTGATGTTTGGTCCTTGGAAATGAATGGGGTTTTTCAATTGAAATGTCTTACTATTGTTCCCACAGGATAAGCCACAGGCTCTTCTGCTCAGAGCTGTCACTAGTCAGCTATTCTCCTATCTGCCTTTAAGTAGTTGAATGTTCTGGTCTAAAAGTAGCACCTTCTATGTAGCCATGCTCTTAGCTGCCAGTGTCATCTTGAATCCAAACACCCTCCCGCAAGGGACCGCTGGTTCTGTAGTCAACTAAGGGGAAAAAAACGGTCCATCCATGCTTCCTGATTTAAAATATAAAGGTATATAAAGGTATGGTGTCCCTAAACGATTCTCTGCAGTTGAACACTACTTATCTTTGCCGTGTTTCTTCAACTCACTTGCAAGTCATTCATGCGTTACCTTCTTGTGAGAATTGCTTGGTTTGAAGATGATTTAAAAGGGTATGAGAATACTTTTGTGCCTCTGCTATAAGGATGCTTTTCAAATCCACACAAACCTCCTGCAAATGCAAAAGCATTCATCCTGTATTGTCCTAGGCTACAATATAAAAATGTATTCTGCTCCCAACCTCAAGAGCTGCTGAAACCGGGAGGGGCATCGTTTTTTCCTTATCTCCTTATCTCTTAACGGGGCCATCCATGTCTTGCCACATGACTCAGAGATGACTCCCTCCAGGAGCCATTTCTGTTTAAAGGGTAATCAAGGAACCACTGCATGACTCAGAACAATTTGAGCCCATTGCAAGATGCTCTGCCCAGGGGGCAGGAGCTAAGCATCCCCAGCTGGATAGAATCTGAGTTTTGGGACACCACAAGCAGTCTTTCCACTGGCTTCCTAGAAGAACGGCCACCCTCACCCACTGGTCTTCAGAGGACAAGAGCTACCAGATGGTTTCTACAGGATCACCACTTCAACAAGACCATTTCATCCGGACTGCTGCCACCACCCTAACTAGCAGGGTGACAGGTCGTATTCTGTCCGTGGTTTTTCTTTTGTATTATTGCATGTATTTGGTTTTTCCCCTTTTCCTAATAAATTGTATTTCTGACTTGGAGTCTTGCTGCCATGCTGGATTTCTTCAGACCGACTAGCTCCTGACACCAACAGCCAGAGTGGGCTGCCCCCAGAAAGCTGTCGAATCCAGGGTGCAGCTGTAGGGCACAGCTGCTCTATGGCACAGGTGGACTGCATTGGGGATAGGACTGCACCGAGGGCAGGGACAAGGAACAGGGAGAGGTCTTCTGTATGTTTTCCAAAGGAGTTTCTTCCCTGGAGGGCCAGGGACAGAAAGACACTGACTCAAATGCATACATCAACTTAGAAATGGGGAGAGGTCCCAGAGGAGGATACAATCTTTAACACACTGGGAGCAACTGGGGGTGGACCACAAGGCGGGGAATACAATGTTTAAACCAATAGGGGACTACAGGGGAGGAGAATAACTTAAACAAACCAATGGGGTTTTGAAGACTATAAAATTGATAGGGAAGTTTCTAGAGAAAGGGGCAGGCTTGGGGAGGGATTGACATTCAGTGGGAGGAGGAAAAGGGAACAAAAGGGCAGGTCTTTGGGGAGATGGACAACTAGGGCAAAAACTAACACCACGGGGGGAAAGGAACAATCCATTAATAATAAAATATGCTACAACAGCACAAAACCGGAAGTATTCTAAAACTGACTACTCAAACTGCATTGCAATCAAAAACACACACTGCAACAGCGACAGCATCTCTTGCTGCTTTTGCTTTCAAACCAGAAGAGGTGCCAACCAAAAAATTAGCAAACTTAAAAGTTAACTGGCTGCAGTTTTGATTTCCTTCTTAAATATATTACTGCTTGTCTAATTGGCTTAGCAGCATGTCTGTTCTTAGTGCCAAGCAGGGATTCACTTTGCCAGGCATGGAGGAAGCTTCTAGGAGCTTTTCACAAAAGATTCACTTCTGTGGCTGGCTTCTTCCCTCCCCACCAAAAACCAAGCCATGCAAAACCAACACCTTAACTAATCCCTAGTACTTAGTACGCATCCAATAATTCCTTTTAAACTATACTTTACATTTTTTACCAAATGCCCTGAAAAGAAATGGATCCATAATATTGATCAAAATAGTTCCAGTTCAATAGAAATATTGGGTCATGCAACTCTGGTTTACATCACTATTTTTTGTACAATCAACAGGAGCTTTTTTCGCCTCTAAAGAAATGTTTCCTGATGGTTTGGATCAGAAGATCCAGTATTGCCATGGTGAGATTTTTGTTTTGAAGGCCATAAGCTGTGCTCAGTGTTTTGGGTATATTCTTTGTTGTGCCTTGCATATATTTTGGATAGAAAGCCAGTAGAGATGATGTCCTTGCTGCAGTAGCCATGCTAAATAAGGCAGAGCGTCTGGCTGATGTACTGGAGCTGTAGACTATCCACCAGTCTCCCAGGGCGGTGAGGATCTCTAAAGGAATATAATCTTGGCTATGCTCTGGAAGTTTTACAGAGAGAAAGAGCCTCATAGCTCTAATGATTTGTCTCCTGGAGTTCTGAAGAATATGTTGTAAAGAAGAAGGCTGCTGTCTTTCGCAACAATCTTCCACGCATTCAAGAGGATCATTTAACTTCTTGTCTGAGAATGAAAGAAATATTAGTAGTAATTAGTTCTTTTTTCTCTGTCGGTGCATCACTGATTGAGTTTGGGTAGGTTACATTTTATTTCTTTTTTTTCTTTAAATATTACATCGTAAGGTGTTCCAAATTCCCAAATTCTGCTTCACTTTATTTTGTAGGCCAGACTGGTTCATCTTGTCTCAGCTGTATTATTGCAGACCATATCTGAATGAATTTTTTTTTTTTTTCATTTTGAACATTATTAGATTTAAACTGTATGAACAGAACACTTGATTTATCATTATTTTAGCAGTTTGGAAGGAAATAGAGAATTTTTAAGAAAATGACGCAACTCCACTTGTGGTTTTCAATGGAAGAGAAGAATAACAATGTCCTACATTCACAGCATTGTTTGCAGTAATATTGCAGCTAGTTTCCAGCAACTTAGGTCAGGTTCTGGAAGCAGGCACCCATGATAGTATAGAAGTCTAAGCAGTTTCATTTTGGCGGCTTTTCTTGAAAAATAGCTAATATGTCTCAACGTTGTGCTGAATCTTGTTGTACAGACTCTTCTTTTGAGGTCTGAACTCCTTGCTGGACTACTGTATCTCAGAATCAGCTACAGTAAACCTGTGATTCCTTATAGCTTTAAGAATTTGGTTCTAATCTATAAAAGCAAGAAAAGGTTGCCATATTAATACAAGAGAAAGAAAATGTTAGGAAAGCAGTTAATGGCATGGGGATTTTTCCTACAAATTGGAGCAGAGATTTAGTTGTTTGATGGGGTTTTTTGCTTCTCAATGGAATTTTAGAAGTGGTTGGGAAAGAAAGTGTGGATTTTTCCAGGTTTGCCTTTAAAGAAGAATAACAGGGGAAACTGTTAAGAATAACAGGGGAAACTGAAAAGAATTAATCCAGAACTCTATGCCTTTCATACAGAGTTTCAGAAGTGAAAAGCAGGAAGAGACAGTCCAGACAAGATGATTGAATAGAATGAATTCAAAATAGCTTTCATTTCCCTCTGAATTCCAGCTCTAAACCTTATTAATATTAAGGTATTAATAGGAAATACATCTGTCCTAGGGTGACGTTATGATGCTTGTATCCCCATTCATGTGTTCTGTGAATGTTGGATATTATGTTCTGTACCTTTAAGACTGGCTCTGAAGAGGGAATGTTTTGTTTTGGTTTTCTTATCAACCTGGCGGGACACAGAGACTGCAGCTTTTGCTTTTTCTGCTTTTGCTTTTGGCTTTGCTCTCTCTCACTCTTGCTTGCTTCGCTTCTGCTTGCTTTTGCTCATTAGCTAGTTTAGCTAAACTGTCCAAATTTCTTCCTGGACCGTTTCTCCTTCAGGTCTTCCTGACCATTTTGAACCTGCTCCGGACTGGGACCTGGGAAACACCGAGAGTTTGCACCTTGTGGCCTGCAGCAGCTGGCCCAGCGCCGGAGGGACTGAGAACAAAGTGACCACCCCCCCAAGAGAGACTTTCTGAATTTGTCATCTTTTTCAGAGTGCTGTCATCCAGAATTGTTCCTTTTGCGTGCTGGGGGGTGCTGTGCCTATTAAATGAACAGGTTCGTTCCACTTCTCTCTGAGGAATCCTTCCCGAACCAGTTGGGGGGAGGGGCCCTAATTTGGAAATTCTCCTCCAAATTTGCCCTAAACCAGGACAACATCGCAATCTCTAAGATTTAAAAATGGACGATGAAGTTTTCTATCCAGTAAAGTGTAAGGCTTCACATTTTAATCTGATTTGCATTTTGGTGAAAGCCGGGCATCCTTTGCAATTTACCAGATAACAAGGGATTTAGAACAGTAAGTATGCAAGTAATCTTTTGGACCCTTCATCTCCCTTCTTATGACAATGAATACATTTATTAAGCTTGTTGTCCTGGTATGTTTTTATTCCATCAGGGGATTTGATCATACAAATGTCTAGTCATTCTTTCCTTGTTTTCAACCACTCTAAGAGCATTAATCAGAACTATTCAGTAGTTCTTGATCTGCAACAGTGACAAGCACTAGACTGGTAAGAGTCAGTGGGCATCAGCAGATCCCCTATGACAGCACGTGGCGGGCTGTTCTGGCAGGACTGAAGTTTGAGGGGCTCGAATTCTGTGAAATAGAACATTCGAGGGATGGGAAACATGGAAACAGATTCTGAGCTTTCAACCCAACACATGAAGAAGTAATAAGGCAGGTAATTTTCTGTGGAAATTTCTTTAGCCCCAGTGTTGTGGATGATGATCACTCTTCCTACCTCCTTTGGCCAGCTACCAGTTTTCCCCTCCATTACTCTGCTTATGGACAGAAAACCAGAAGAAGGGATTTTTGACCAAAACACCTATCAGGACCTTAGAGTGTTTTTTGCTCCAAAATGTTTCAAGGCAGATAGGGAAACAACTCCATTTTCGAGAGTGTGTTGAGAAGACAAGGTTGAAAGTTAAAAACCATGGGTTCTTTTTCTATATATGTTACTGATTGTGCTTATTATCTTAGTCATGTTATATATATATATATATATTTGGTAGGGTTTGTTCTTTTTTTATTTTTCTTGGGTTTTTTTTCCTTTTTTTTTTTTTTTTGATTCATCCTTGAGATAAAAGGCCAAAAGTACAGAAAAGTTCTGTACGGTTAAAACACTTTTGAGATGCCTCATGCTGAAAAACTTGTAGCTACTGCTAAGGCCCATTGGCCAATTCCTGCTTCATTTCTGAGAAGCTATAAAATTCCCATCTGTATTTTAGTTCTAACAATTTGTTGTTATGGTGGAGATGCAAATTAAGAACAACCATTTTTGAATCTGTAGGGATGTATTTACCATTTTGTAGCTGCCTTTTCAGTTTCTGAGCCACTATTGAAAAAAAGGAGAAGTATCTACACTGTTTTCAACCTGTAGACCATCCACTACTGTCCACATGCTCAGATTCAAAGGCAAACAAGCCTGTCTGGCCTCATTGGGAGGAATTATTTGCATTCAAAATACTAGACTAGTATTTGATTTCCACCAGCAGAGTCCATTGGGCAGCTCCTGTCATCTGCATTTCAATATTTAATCCTCCTCTATGTTTACTGTGCAAAGCTCTTTCAGAATGATGGTGTGCCCACTGTCTCACCAGCTGTGACGTTTGCAGCGAGTCTCCCACGGAAAGGAGCTGTAAAAAAGGCAAGCCAGGGCAGTGATTTCTGTTGCTCAATACCCACAAATCAAAGCTATTTAGTCTAATTTAAGGCTGAAAAAGAATTCAAAATGCCTTCAAAGGATTCAAAAAATCATCAGACAATACTGCAGTTCAGTATTCAGGACAAGAGCATATCCCACAGTGTGGTGGTTTGACAGGAAATGTGTTTTCTGGGATGCTGTGGTTAGGCCAATGGATGTTCAGATTTTAATATTGGCACCTAAGGTGGCCATTGGGACATTGGATGCACCTCTGAGAACACAGGGTTAAAAGCAGGGCTCTCCCCTGGGAGGCTCTCTTGGGTTCCGGTCAGGGAAAGGTTCAGATCTCCCCTGCCTGGCTGCGGGCTGGGCGGGGCAGGGGAAGCCACCCAGCCCGGTGAGGTAGGCTGGGCCCCTGGCCAGAAGGGAGGTGAAGGCCCCTGCAGGATGGAAGGGTGGCTGAGAGGCATTGGGCAGCCCCCCCCCCCCCCCCACCGCAGGAGAGACAGAGAGAGAGCTGGTGCCTGTTCTTGGCCGGCCGAGAAGGAGAAGAGGGGAGTGCAAGAAGGGGCCTGGCAGGGCAGCCATGGGAGTTCTGGACAGACAGAGCCTCAGATTTTTAACCCTTTTCTTGGATGATGGAAACCTTACAAATGCTAATCCTCCTGGAGTTGAATGAGAAGAGAGATATAGAGGAGATAAGAGGAAATGGGCCACGAGAGAAATAGAGAAGAACGCAGGTGGAAGAGATGATGGAGTAGCTTATGCTGGACTCTTTGTGTGTAGCCATGGACAGAGCCATGTTTCCTTGTGATACAGGGACTGCATTCTAGGGGGAGGCAATGCCTCAGGATCAAGAGGGTTCGGTGTGGGTACCCCTCGGCCCCAGGGGGTGAAAAATATGGGGGGGACAGATGTCCCAAAATTGAGACTGTGCCTTTTTGCAGTGGGATGAAGCATCCTTAAAAGTCGACCCTAGAAGCAGCTCTGGTCTGTGTTCAGTGGTGAGAGCACTGGACATGAAAGGAATAGGTCACCACTGGCACAAGAAGGACTCCTTGTCCTCTTGATGAACTGAGGATTGAGTATTCTGAAGGGTGGTGCTGGACCGAGAGTCGATGATTTGGGGGATGTATTGTATTGGGAATTTGGGGAGGAGGAGGAGGAGATGTATTTGTGAAGTTTTCATTTTCCTTGTGTGTTTCTTTTTTTTTTTTTTTCCTTTCCCTTGTAGTTTAGTTAATAATTTTTTTTTTCCCCTAAGTGGGAGCCTGCTTTGCTTATTCCTGGTCACATCTCACAGCAGAAACCAGGGAGAGAGTATACTCATGGGGGCACTGGCATTGTCCCAGTGTCAAGCCATGACACACAGGCTGAGAGAATGAGGGCTGTTTAGCCTGGTGAAGAGAAGGTTGCATGGAGACCTCACAACACCTTCCAATATCTGAAGGGAAGCAGGAGAGGGACTCTTCATTAGGAACTCTGGAGACAGGACAATGGGCAATGGCTTCAAAATGAAAGAGGGCAGGTTGAAATTAGATACTCGGAAGAAATTCTTCCCTGTGAGGGTGGTGAAGCACTGGCACAGACAGCCTGGAGAAGTTATGGACACCCCAACCTGGTGTTCAAGGCCAGGCTGGATGGGGCTCTGAGCAACCTGAGCAAGTAAAAGGTGTCCCCGCCCATGTCAGAGAACTAGATGGCCTTTAAGGTCTTTGTCTACCCCGGCCATTCTATGATCCTGTGATTCTGCTGTGGTAGCGTTCAGGATGGAGCGTGTTCTGCATGTTGGCCATTTCCAATACACCATTGGTTCCAGGTGCCTTACACTAGCTTGCTCCCTGAAAATTCGGTCAGAATGAAGAACATCTCTATATATATTAGACACATAATAAATGAAGAAATGGGTTTGCACATTTGTCCACTAAGTTGTGGATGAGATTGCTGTGAAGTTTCATTTGGTTTTCTTGTTTGCTCATGAGGCCGACGGTCCTTGTGTCAGCTGCCTCAAAGGCAGCATTTGCCTCCTTCTCCTCCCTTCTCCCTCCTCCCTCTTTCAATTTCTTTCCCTTGACAATTTAATGTCGTTTTCCCTTTCATACCTGAAAATCCCTGCATGCTTCTGGGCTTTCTCCTTTTTCATGCAGATCTTCTTCCACCCCTGACAATCCATACTTTTCATACCATAAGGGCCTGCTTGCAGGCATAAAAGACTTTGATTCCTTATTATATCTATGGGAATTTAATTAATAGCTTCATGCCTTTTCATAGAAAGAGTAGGGAATTGATAGCTTGTTCCCTGAAGTACAGAAGGAAGAGAATGAAACATGAATCATGTGGAGTGGAAAAGTTGCTCTCTATTTTCTTCCAAGAACTACCCCAAAAGATACAGGGGGTGATGAAGCCTGGCTAGATGAGTTTCCCTTCTAATGGAAGGAAACAACCACGCCACTTCATACAAGTCAGTCCTATAGAAGAGAGAAATTCACTTCTGGGAACATTGCAGGATTTGAATGCAGAGTCACACTCATCCTTTGTTGCTTTGTTGTCTGCTTGGCATGGAACACGCTGCTTTGAAGAGGGAAGTGACTAACAGACAGTCCACTTTACAAACACATATGCTTCCCTCTTCTTCTGAGACCTCAGCACAGAGCCCTCTTTGGCATGGTACTTCAAGGTAAGAAGGAGCGGGCAGAGGGCACTGCGAACAGACAGCAGTTTGCAGGTTGTATAGGAAAGAGGACTGCCCCTTGAATGTGGTGCAAATACAAACTTCCACCAGTTTCAGGGGTACACTTCAGCCAAGCTTGTTGTCCTGGCACATTTTTTCTCTGTGAAACGCTTTGCGGTATGATCTGGACGACAAGAGATGCAGAGTACGGGGCTACGTAGTGCTGAGAAGGTAAATGTCTGGCCCCAGTGTCTTTTGGCAGAAGCAGTGCACTAGAGCCGTTGGCTGCTGCCACAATGATCTGTGTGAGAAACAGATGCCTAATCCCCTCCGGGAGAGTAAAAGCAGGATTGGTTACAAGAGTCGAAGAGCACTGGGCTGGCGGCTGCCGCATACCAGCTGTAAAAGGAGCATGACTCCTACTGGCCTACCAACCAAACTCATGGTGGCAGTGGTAAAGATTAAAGTTCAGTGAGAGCTATTTGTGCTGCTACCTATGGCCCTTCTGTGGAAACAAATGTGCCTACCTTTAGGTTCCGAGATCCAGAGAACACAATGGTAGTTGCAGCGGAAAAGGGAAGGACAGAGCGCACTGGTGAGTTTGATGTGGCTTACACAGGGCAGGCAGAAGGTGCAGCCCAAGTCTCGCTTTTATTTCTAGAGCCTTTTTCTACGCAAACAGCTGCTGGATGTTTGCAACAAAGATGTGAGTGTGAAAAAGTGAGGGCAGGTCTATGTGGGAAAGAAGATACAAAGCATTGTGTGCAGTTTAAAAGCTGTTTAGAAAAAAAAGGAGTTACTTTGAGAACATCTTCTGTCTTGACACTTCCACCTGTGTGATCTTTAGCTGCTTTGGACATGTCCACAATGAAAGAATGTGAAAATATTTGCGCTGCCAATGTCAGGTTGCACAGGAAAGAGGGTAGGTTGGCAAATGCCTTCTGTCCTGGCACATCTGTCAGTCAGAAGTGCAGCTGAAAACGCTTGGCTGTAGCGATAGTCTCTGTCACTTTGAGAGAATGTGCTGATGCACGTATATATATCATTGAGAAAGTCCGTGAGAATCGCTAGTATGTTTCGTTTGGTTGACAGACTGCAAAGGGAGCGTTATGGCCAGCACTGCCTTTTTGTTGTAGGACTTTTTCTTTGAGAGCAGCCGCTGGACATTTTGAAGCGGTTTGGGATCTTCAAGTGTTAGAGTGCAAGATGGTACCTAGATCTTGAGGGAAAGTGCATATCTCCAGGAAGCTGAATGCAGTTCAGTGGGTGCAAGTTACATGTTGAGCAGCTGATGGCCCAGAAAACTTTCTAAAATGAAGAGGCCATGCTGCAATTGCCTTTTATTTTGAAGCTTCTAAACTGTGCAGCCAACAATGAAATGATTCTTTTTCCTTCTCTGCTACATGCAGGATCCCATTCTGTCAGTACCCGAGAGCCAGGATCCACAGCGGAGCTCTTGTCCCTACACTGCTCCCACACGAACGGGGCTGGGCTAGAAAAGTGCTTGTCTTTTTCCTGGGCACTGTCAGCGCTCTTCTAAATAACCACACCACAGCATTGTCAACTCACAAAACCAGGACACGCACCGAGCCCAGCTCACAACCACCCCCAGGACCCAGCCAAGTCAGAAACGTCCCTGCTCTCCAATCAACTGTGTCAGGACAAAAGGATTTCACCGATCTTCCCCTTCCAAGTGGATACTCTTCTTTGCCCCACACTCAAAGGCCGACACCAGATCTTCTGCCCTAACAAACTTTTTCTCTCTCACAGAGCCTGGTAACAAACTTGAAAATGTCGGCTGAGCTCGCAAAACTGTTGGTGGAGAAAGCTCTTTGCTGCCTACAATTTCAATTGCACCCATCAAACTATAAACATGCACCCTGCTATCGCCACTTTCCTTCTCAGCTCTAAGTACCACCGTAAGCCTTCAATCTCTCAGAGTCAGGATCCAAATGGGATGGCACCAGGGACTGCTCACACAGTCCCTAAAGCTACAAGGGACAAAAACCTGTCCTGCAGAGGCCTGGCCTGGCCTCTGCATTCCCACTGACAGTTCAACAACTCTAACCCAGAGAACTGCCTATTGGGAAAAGCCTTTCAATTCACTGAGACCACCCAAAGTGGCCACCCAAACTTTGCCAAAGGGAGGAGGAACTAGAAGCCCATCTCAAAAGAAATGGCATCCCCTCCTCCAAAATCCAAAGCATCCAGGGCCTGATCCTCTACAAAGGTGTCAGACCACTGCTATTGGGCATTACCTGTGCGGGGCACTAGCTAGGCTGCACACCAAGACCCAGCGCAGCTCTTTACCTTGTCCAAAAGAAGTGTGCTGGCAGAATTTCAAGAAGGCTGCCTTGAGAAAGTGGAAAACACAGGCCAAATGGATTCTTTCAGGAAGGAGACTGCCTTCCAAAGATGGATACCGACTCCATGATTGTACAAATTGAGTCAGTGCTTCCAAACCAAATATGCCAGGATAGAAAGTTGCTGCCGCCCTTAAGCTGCACGACACAGCTTCTTATCTGCACCTCCAACACTGGGGCTAAGTTCTTTCCTTCCCATGAGAAAGCATTGCTGTTCTCCTTCAGGAACTTACAGAGCAAAAGTTGCATACCACGTCCGGTACTGACTCTGTCCAACAATGGCTCCTACACAGAAAGGACCAGGACAGAAATGTCTTGCTGTACTATACCTTCCCACGATACCTTATCATCAGCCCTACCAACATTGCCACCGTATCTTTTACTTCCCAAGCAAGGAAAGGCACTCCAAGTCACTTGGCTTTGCCTTGCCTCCAGTACCATGCCTAGTTTTCCTAGCCTACCCTACCCTAGCTTTGCTTGCTTGCCTATGTCTGCCTTGCCTAGCCCTTCAAATAACTTCCTGGCTTTGCTTTGCCTTGTCTACCACTCTTTGCCTTGCCTTTCATGCAGGTAAGGCAATGCAAAGCAAGTGTAGGCAATTGTAGGCAAGTCAAGGGACAGGTTGGCAAGACTGAAGCCGTGAGGGGAAAGCAAATGGAGTGGTAGGTGAGACAAGTCCCAGAAGTTAGAGGCAAGGCTGGGCATAGGAGGTGATGGTAACCGGAAGGGCTAGGCAAGGCCAAGCCCTGCAGGAAAACTGCAGGCAGGTCAAATGTGAGGCATGGGTATGCAAGGGAATGCAAAGCAATGGAGAATTAGCAGGGCATGGCAAGGAAACTGGTTGGTTGCCCAAAGCAAGGCAAGTGGCAGGTCCATTCAAAGACTGCTGGTACACAAAAGCGGCCCGGACCGACCGCTCTGTCCAGCCTTGATCTTGCATGGGTCATGTTTAATCTGCACCTAAGACACTTGAGTTGCCTGCTTTCCTTTGTATGCAAAAGAACTGTCATTCTGCCCCTGAAGCCCAAGGGTGAAAGATGAACTTTGTGTCCAAAATTCAAGACATGTAAGCATAGATGTCAGAAGAAAGCTGTCAGGACAGATAGGTGTGCTTGCACGTGGCCTCCTCCAGGCTTCCTCTCACAAGCTCCTGAAACGCTGGGGCCTTGAGAAAAAAAAGCCAGTGGAAGCCTGGAGAATCCTAGGAGAAGCAGGCAGGGCAATGCATGTGGAAGAGATTCCACAAAAAGAGAGGTGGTGAATTCCAGGTGGGGGACTGATGAGCAAGGTAATGCAAGGCAAGGAAGGGGTTCAAGGACAAGGCCAGACAAGTGGTGGCTTTGCCAGGCAACACAAAAGAGAGGGAGACAAGGCAATAAGAGTCCTAGAAGGAGAAGGAAATGAAAGATTGGAGCTGGACAAATGGGAAGGAAAAGAAGGATAGGTGAGCAAGTCAATACAAGGCACTGGCTTGGTATGAAGGGCAAGGGAAGGACATGCATGGGTCAGGAAGGCAAGGGAAAAGAAAGGAATTGTCAGCAATGACAAGAAATGCAAGATTGGGTAGGAAAGGCAAGGCAATGTGGGGGAGGGATAGGCAACACAATGGGTATCTTAACAGGAAATGTCCATGCACAGCAAGGCCGAAGGAGAAGTGGTAGAGAGGTCAAGGTGGGAAATAGGTGAGTGTGTGCAGCCAAGAAAGAAAGAAAGAAAGTGCGTAGCTCTCGTGTGTGTGTGTGTGTGTGTGTGTGTGTGTCTGTGTGTGTGTGTGTGTGTGTGTGTCTGTGTGAAGTTTGCAGGATGTAAAGCAAAGAAAGGTGTCTCTTGATTGTGGAGTGAATGGATGTTTTCGAACGTAAGTGGCAAGGTCCAAGCAACCTTTTCATCCTGGTACATCTGTGTCTGTGAGACATAGTCAGAAACGTCTCCTTTTAGATTCAGACTGCAAGCAGGACATAGAATGTGACTGTGTGAATAGCTGAGCAGGAAAGCACATCACATCAGCATGTTTCAACAGAAGCAGTTAGTGCGAGAAGGAGATGGACGTGTGGGACTCCAGCAATATGGCAATGCACTCAGCTGAGAAGCAAAGTGCAATGCCTCGGTGTATGCTCTGAAAATAAAAGGCTGCAAGGAAAAAGCAAGATTTCACAGGCCAGTGAAATCTTTCTGTCCTGGCACACTGAGCTGTTTGAAGGTGAACCGCTGTTTGGTTTCACTAAGGACTCGGAGACATGGAGAGGATGTGCTTGTCCATGTAGCTGAGAAGGAAAGTGAGAATCACCGGTACGTTTGGCAGAGTTTGTAGGCTGCGAGGAGAAGGTGACGGCCAGGCCTGGCTTTTGGCTGTGGCACTTGTTGCAAGGAAGAAGCTGCTGGATGGTTAAGCTTTTGGGGATCTGCAAGAGTGAAAGACTACGCTGGTACCTCATAAAACTAATGCTTGTTGATCATCTGGCTGAATCTATGACATAAACCAGAAGTGAAATTTCCCCCCATTTCCCTCAGTTTTTTCACCTTTTCATCCAACAGCCTGGGCCTTTTTCAAGCTGCTGTCAAACGCCTTGCCTTGGAAGCTAGAAGTATCTCAGTTCACCTGCTAAGAAACACAGAAAAGAGCTCAAGTCAATTTCAGAATTGCTCTGAGCAGAGCTGGTGTTTCGGTACCGTAAATTTCCATTGCGAATATGTGCAAAAATCACCATTTTATTAGGCAAAGATTTGAAATACACTAGCAGCTTCATCTTCTTGTCGCTGCAGTCCTTGGAAGTTTTGCTATTTACTGAAACAGGAAACAGGTCAAACACGAGAAGCTTAAGAATCCAAGCTCACTGCCATTGTACAAATAGCACAAACTTGATGAATTCAAGTTACCATTGTAACATACAGAATGGCTCTAGTCAAGCAAATGGATGTGTCGTCCTTCACGGGGGCAGAAAACCTTTCTACCACGTGAACTCTGGGAGTAATCCATCATGCCTCAGTGTGCTGTGGCTGGTCAGAGAGCTACACGATGGGTCTCTTTGCCTATGGCACTCTCAGGGCTCAAAGCTGCACATAAACTCCCTCTCCTTACAGACACGCTAGTAAAGCCCAGCGAAAATGCCGTTCTCCAGACAGCTTACTGAAACCAGCTAGGAGTTCCCAGCATCATGCTGGGCACTTCTGTCCACAGATGGCTTTGCTTTTAATGAACCAGAACAGAGCTGCGTTTTTCTAGTCTTTAGCTCTACTAAGGTATTTGATGTAACATGGTGTGAAAAAATCTGTTTCGACAATGATAATAACAGAGGGGATAATGTACCTTTTGCTGCTCCATTCTTCTTTTGCTGCTCCATTTTGCTTGCTTTGTTATTGCTTTCTGTCAAAGAAACGCCAGCAAAATCCCTCATCAAGTCCTGCTGTGAAGACAGACTGCCAGAAAGGTAGAGAAACTTTGAACCTTTTCAAGACCCTTGTAGCACATGTCTTGGTCAATTTGTATGCAGATCCCTTCTCCAGCAGGACTTTTTTGCACCGTTAGCGCACATTGAACTGAATCCAGTACAAAAGCAGTGAATAGAGGAACTTTTCTTTTCATTAGAATGGTGATAAAAATGCATATCAAATAAAAGCATTTTAGAGCAGCAGGAAGATTTTCTATGTAGCTAGCAAATCATAAAAAGATGCATATTTACCGGTGGGGTTCCTCTGGGAATTTCAAAGAATTCCAGACAGAAAACACAGCTTAGTAAACTGCAAATCTAAATCACAGTATCTAGAAAGGTGACATGAAAAAGAGCAAGAGGAAGAAAACCAAAAAGAAAACCAAAGGAAGCCAGAAATAAGGCACAACCTCTCCTCCTTCTCCGCTTACTACAGTACCTTAGAAGTACCTACGAGTGTCCTAACAGTCACATAAGTAGAAAACTGTGCCAAGAACAATTGTGGAAACTGGAAAACCATGCTATCCCAACAGAAACATAGGGTTTGCTTTCACGACGATTAAATCTGCATGCAATGCGTACGGTAAGGGTATGTTTTGTATATTCAAAAACAATTCAAAAATATTTCCAAATTGAAGGGGCTGCTTTTTATTTCTTTTGAATTACTTGGCTAAATATGGTGCACGTTAAAATACTGCAGAGATGTGGTTCATTTTCCAGATGCCAACTGCAAAGGAGGGAAGCATTTTGTGTGCTTAAGAAAGTCAAGTATTGGAGAGTGTTTTTGTTACTTCTTTAGAAGGTTAGAATATGCATAAAAGATGCTAGCTGGGGACTTACAATTAATGAATTATTTACTGTCACTAGGTCAAATGACATTAGCTTTCAAAAAGGAAAAGTAGTCTTATTCCACGTGCCAATTTTAAAGCAGATTAATAAGCCTTCAGCAGAATATGGATATGAAGAGGGATATGACATGAAAGGGTAAGCAACACTGGTGACAGCAAAAGGCTTACCTGCTTCACACAAATACAGGAGATAAACTACTATTTTTACACAAACATTGCTATCCAGAGCTTTCCTTGAAAAGTTTCAATGCCAATCATGACAGTAAAATTCGGAGTGACAGTAAAATTCACTCTATCATGAATAAAATTTACTCAATCATGACAGCAAAATTTGCTCAATGATGAGTAAAATTCTTCGTGTAAGCGAAGTACCTTAAGCAAAGGGTAGCTCAAGCATAATTGGCATTTGATGTCAACAAAGGCAACTTGGCCTGCACGTGTCACATCTACTGCATTAAAAAGCTTACTCTGTCTCAGATTCCTTTTGAGGGATACCAACGCAAGCCGTTAAACTGCATGAAAATGATGACTTAAAGGAGGACATATTAGAAGAATGGAATAATGGTTAATGTTCTTTTCCTTCCAACTGCTTTCTTTGCCCTTCTAAATTTTTTAAGTCCTTCCTGGTATCACCGTGATAGCAGTGCAGCAAGTGTTTGGTTGTAAGCTGTCCATATTGCCAGCTTCTGGACTGCCTTCAGAAAACTTCCCACTGGTTTTGGATAGAAATCACAAGCAGTAGAGATGACAAAGACTGCAGAAACCTTCTCATCTCCTTCTAGAGCAGGAGCGTGTCTTTGACCCACTCTTAACTAGACAACTTTCATCAGTCATGAGAGAGTCTCATGTTCAAGAGCTAAGCAATGACAGCTGTAAATGACAAAAAGCACACTGATATTTTCTTGGGACTCCAGCAGAGAGCAATGAAGGAGCTTGAATTCACCTTCTTGGAAAGTTTGAAAATGCACATGAAGTTTAGGAGAGGAGCTAAGCCATGGTAACTTTTGTTGAGTATGTCTGCGTAGACAGAGTTTCCATCACCGCAGAAGGAATGTCATTTAACCCACATAATCATCTCTAGCTGCTAAACTGCGCTTACTGCAGATTATCCGCAACATATTTTACAGGGTGAGCTTTTATGTGTAATCCCTGAGTAACATTCCAGAGAGAAGTATTTTGGAGGGGGGGAAAGCCCAACTCTTAACTTTTTCAAATAATGGTTACATTTGAAAGTCAAAAAAGATGTAAAACCTTTCTTTCCTAGACGTATTACCAGCACAAACTGTACCAGAATTTACGACGCTTTTATTATGGCAGCATAACTCTACCGTGGACGCTCTGGCTCTGGACTATTCCTTAAGAAACAAAGTCCCCGAGAGAAATAAAACAAAATTAGCCAAAAATATTGGGCTGGATGATTTCAAAGGCTATGTACTAAAGGCCAAACACTTGTAATAATAGTAAAGAGTGGACTAAAAGTTAAAGCATTACTCAGTTCAAAGATATCTTGTTCTCACAGAAGACTGTAAAAAACCTCTCTTTTTCTGGGTCTGTTTTGTGCATTTAGATGTACCTTCTACTCCTTTCCACTGTATGCGAATGTTTATGACAAGGTTGGAGGACCTCATGTAACCTTCTATAAGTAAAGAAAGAGAAGCCAGTAAAGCAAGGCAAAATTGTTAATGGCAGGTGGAAAGAGGGAGGCCAAGAATAGAAAACAAAAGAACAATAATAATTAAACGCCCTCCCTGTCTTCTGTGAAAAGTAAAGGCACAGACAAGAAAGAACAACTGCAAAATTCTCACGAGAAAAACGCACTTTATCTGGCTCAAGTATTTTGTGCTACATTTCTTGCTGTTTTCTCATGCCAAACATCTTAACCATTGAAGGTGTCCCTTTTCTCTTTCTGGAATACAGCTAGGAAGATGGCTGTGTCATTGCTGTCAAGCTGTTATTCTCAGAGGTGTCCAGTTGAAAGTCCTAGATGAACTGATTTGCTCTGTCTCTTTAATATGGCATGACTTAACCACTTCCAGTTTCAGCAGCTGGACTTGCCCAGCCCTACAATTCTTTAATCTTTGAATGGTTATATAAGCTCCTTGGCAACTGGCATTTGTAAGTCCATGAAACTGTGCAGAATTTGCACTATGAGATGATGCCAAATGAGTCATGGCAGTAGATTAACTAGGACATGCAAAGCAGAGAGGAGGGAATGAGAGCACAAGAAGAGGGTACAATCTCCTTTTTTTCTGCAACAGGGCTAACACCGTAGAAATCAAAAGGAACACAAATCCTCCTAGGGGTAGTTCTTGCAAAAAACAAAGACTTCTTTTTGTGTTCACAGATCACAGCAAAATGCGGATGACAAAACCAGGCCATTAAGTCACATACAGTATGAAGCAGTATGAAAGAGGAAAGCAGCTGAGAGCGTCAACCCTGCTGAGTAGTCTCAGTATTCTTCTCGACATTAGCAGAAATTTGAAATGAGGCTCTGAAAATTACAAAGGAGGCAGAAGAAAAGGGAGCAATGACTCCTCTGGCATAGTGTTTCCTAACAGGGATCTTCAAAATGTAAAGATTGTATCATCCTTTCAACTGAAGGAAGGTATTAAAACAACAGGAAGGAAATGGCATCACATGCTAGAAAGACTGGGCAGTGTACTTCTAGACAGAAAGGCCACTGATGGAAAACCGACTAAACTGGCACCAATGCAGCAGCATTGTATTAAAGCCCAAAAATACCCACCGCTTCACTCTTTGCCATTCCGTTCATATGGACACGGCAGCTCTGCAACATTCCTACTGATCATCTCCTTGGCAAACTGGGAGTGAGGGTCCCTAGTGATGCAGAGTCCCCAGGCAGGTGCAGAGGAGAGCTGCTTTTTTGCAAAAACCAGGCTTTTGAAGCACTCAGGCCTTTATCAGTTCCATAGCTTTAAGCCATAACAAAATTCATTCAACCAACCATCCTACACCACGCTGTGAACACGTGACGATTCTAGAACTTGTTGATCTACCTCTGATTCAGCGGCCTCACCTTCCCATAGTCCTTTTCTGCTTAGCCAAAGTATCGGGCCTCAGCCCAAGGCCTTCCTTTTGTAAGCTTCTACCTATATGCAGCAGCAAACCACTACTTTTTTCCGTGCCAAGAGTTTAAGTAGATGATTTGCATCTGCCCTTCCGGTGAAACATAATGGGGAGAGAAAATCCTGTCGGAAATGTTCAGTCCTTCAGTTTTCTAGACAGGCCAAATCAAAAGAAAAGCAAGCTATAGGATTGTGTACTTGCTCTTACAAAGCACCTGCTGCCCTCTGACAATGAACTAGCAGAAAACCAGCAAAAATAAGACTTGAGGCAAACAACCCTTTGAAGGGAATTATGACATGATAAAGAAAGACAACACATTTCCAGCTTGTCGAGATACTTGAAATGTCAGCAAAGGCTTGAGGGCAAAGGCTGAACGAATGGGGAAAGGTTACAAGAATCCCAAGAAAAACATGACCATGGATTAAAAGAATCCCAACAGGTCAACTGACCTGTTGAAGTTTTCAGGAAATCAGTGGCTGCTGATTTAGATAGGCCATTCAAGTTAATTTACCCGCGCACCTTCCACTCCTTTTTCACCTGTCACCATCACAGGGTGAATTGTGACCATGGAATCACAATTCTTTGGATTCTGTTCTTAGCTTTAGGAGACAACTACAGCAGCTGAAGTAGCTGTTACTGATGTGATACCCAGGAACACAGAGTTGACATGTTTCATTCATGTCCAATCACAACTAGCAATACTAAGAGGATAGGATTGGCCTCTTTTCATGATGCTTTTCTTATTTTACAGCCTGCTATGATTCTGCTGAAACTTTTTCATTAGTTTCTCTCTAAAAAGGAGAAAGTCCAATGTCCCTCCCTACTGGTGCAGGTTTACCATTCGGTTTGTCGAGTCTAAAAATGGAATTGGAACTAGCAGGAATTACTGTGTTTAAAGCGTCCCGTCCGTTCAGACAATCTCAGGTCGATAAAAGCCTAGATGTTATTGGCTAAATACTGTTTCCCCCAAGAGCGGACGCACGCAATTTAATCCAACTTTTTATAACAAACTCCAATAATACAGAATCCAGTCATACAAAAGAGTCACAAAGAAGCAGGAAGAATTATCGGACCATTTAGGGTAGCAAACTTCTCACCTTCTTTTGGAGTGAGCATAATCTGCTAGCTGAAGTAACAAACTTGAGGACAGAAATCGCCCTACTATTGAGAAGTTGTTGACAAGGGAACCACCTAAGCTGTGTGACTTTCCCTTTTCTATCCATTGGTCAAGCCTAGTAGCCTAAAATTTACGGGCTCAATCAAAGACAAATGCAATCTAGTCAGAGGTCTATGAAAAGTCCAAAACTAATCAGAATTCTTCTTAGACAATGGAAATGGAAGCAGAGCTACCAATTTCCTTGCAACATATCCCTAAAACTCATTCCTTTCTAGTCATAACTAATGTATAGCCACCAGTACAATCAGGAAAAGATGAAACTTACAGATGTCAGCGAGGGAAGGATTTGAAAGAACTCTTCCCATTATTCATCGTCTAGACAGCAACTATCATTAAAATCAGAGCCCTTTTAGTAGGGCTTTCCTTGTGGGAAATTCAGGACTCCAGGACAACGGAGCAAGAGGATTAAGCAGAAGCCGTTGATTGTTGACATGATGCACTTACACATTCTAAATCTCTGCACACGCTAGGCCCGCATTTTTATCTTGGTGCCTTTGTTATGTCCACGCATTCTGTGTGCACCTCTCAGAAGATACGTTTGGTTACAGTCCAGGCGCTTTGCTGCCCCCCGTTATCGAGTTCTTGTAGTCTTGGAATTTGGTTTCTCAGCTTCTCTTTCTTATTTTAGCACGGCTTATGTCTTAGTAACCTTGATGAATTCCAGAGGGCTCTGAGAAAATTCTGATAAGAACATATTCCAGCTGGATGGCTGGTGCACCCTTTAGTCTAAGAGGTTCAGATACATTGCTACAATTTCCCCCTTCTTCGTCTTGCACCAGCTAAACCCTTTCCCACCCTATTTTCTTCCAAGAGGCTCACCAGTTTCATGATGCATGGAATAACAAGAAGCAATATAATAATGACTACTAGTAACAACAAAGTTCCCTTTACAAGATCTTTCAACCATCGAGTTGTTTCCCATCTCTCAAACCATTCAGGCGTAACCCTCTCATTCCCAATCAATTTCTTCATGTTATCTTGTCCTTGTTTGAGTTTCCAGTGAATGACTGCAGAATGGTTAGAGAGGTTCAAAAAACACATTCCTTCCAAATCCTCACACTCTTGCCCATGTGCTAACAAGAAAGCTAGAGCAGCATTATTTTGCAGTGTGCAATGACTAATGGTATCTACACCAGTGAGAACCTGATTTAAAATCGCTGATCTTACCTTGAGTTGTTTGACCACCCAGCATCGCAACTTAATAAGCAAACTCAAAGCTTGACCAACAGCGACACCTGCTGTCAGGAGTGGCGCAATTAATAGAGAGGAGCGCCCAAACCAGTACACAATTGAGGCAAAGGCGTTTTAAGCTTAGGCTTCTTCTTTCAGTTCCCTGGAGGGGAAGGGAGTTCTTCACACACAATGCATTGTGCCGCTGGCGGTACGTTCCGGTGGGGCGCTTGTGCCGAAAGACGCCCAGGACACAACGCCGTGTTGTTAATATTTGTTTGTCGCGTTTCGGAAGCTGCTCTTAGCCGAGTCCCCCGCAGGCGAAGAAGCGGCTTCTTCGCACACAGAGCATTGTGGCGAGCGCAGGGAGCTCCTGAGAGCGGTTTGTGCCGAAAGAAGCCCGGGACCGGCACTTAGCTTCGGAGAGCTGCGTATCTGCGTCTTCTGCGTGTCTTGCCGCTCTACACTCAGCAAAAAGCTTTTCCACCATATCTTGCAAGGAGAAACTCTGCCAGGAAAGAAAACATCCAAAATCTTGTTCTAAAGCTTGCACGCGGGTCTGCAAAGAGTTTGGCAAGAATGAAAGGTAGTTGTCCAAAACTCGTTCTTTTCCAATAGAATAACCATGGAAAAGGCAGGAGAGTGGTAAAGTACTGTTTTCTCTAAGTCTGAAGGCTGCCCACACTGTGCCTGTGTGCCGCAGCTTGCATCTTCGCCTTTGGCAAGCTGCCGCTCGCCGATTCTCCCGCAGGCGAAGAAGCGGCTTCTTCGCACACAGAGCATTGTGGCGAGCGCAGGGAGCTCCTGAGAGCGGTTTGTGCCGAAAGAAGCCCGGGACCGGCACTTAGCTTCGGAGAGCTGCGTATCTGCGTCTTCTGCGTGTCTTGCCGCTCTACACTCAGCCAAAAGCTTTTCCACCATATCTTGCAAGGAGAAACTCTGCCAGGAAAGAAAACATCCAAAATCTTGTTCTAAAGCTTGCACGGGGGTCTGCAAAGAGATTGGCAAGAATGAAAGGTAGTTGTCCAAAACTCGTTCTTTTCCAATAGAATAACCATGGATAAGGCAGGAGAGTGGTAAAGTACTGTTTTCTCTAAGTCTGAAGGCTGCCCACACTGTGCCTGTGTGCCGCAGCTTGCATCTTCGCCTTTGGGAAGCTGCCGCTCGCCGATTCTCCCGCAGGCGAAGAAGCGGCTTCTTCGCACACAGAGCATTGTGGCGAGCGCAGGGAGCTCCTGAGAGCGGTTTGTGCCGAAAGAAGCCCGGGACCGGCACTTAGCTTCGGAGAGCTGCGTATCTGCGTCTTCTGCGTGTCTTGCCGCTCTACACTCAGCCAAAAGCTTTTCCACCATATCTTGCAAGGAGAAACTCTGCCAGGAAAGAAAACATCCAAAATCTTGTTCTAAAGCTTGCACGGGGGTCTGCAAAGAGTTTGGCAAGAATGAAAGGTAGTTGTCCAAAACTCGTTCTTTTCCAATAGAATAACCATGGAAAAGGCAGGAGAGTGGTAAAGTACTGTTTTCTCTAAGTCTGAATGCTGCCCACACTGTGCCTGTGTGCTGCAGCTTGCATCTTCGCCTTTGGCAAGCTGCCGCTCGCCGATTCTCCCGGAGGCGAAGAAGCGGCTTCTTCGCACACAGAGCATTGTGGCGAGCGCAGGGAGCTCCTGAGAGCGGTTTGTGCCGAAAGAAGCCCGGGACCGGCACTTAGCTTCGGAGAGCTGCGTATCTGCGTCTTCTGCGTGTCTTGCCGCTCTACACTCAGCAAAAAGCTTTTCCACCATATCTTGCAAGGAGAAACTCTGCCAGGAAAGAAAACATCCAAAATCTTGTTCTAAAGCTTGCACGGGGGTCTGCAAAGAGTTTGGCAAGAATGAAAGGTAGTTGTCCAAAACTCGTTCTTTTCCAATAGAATAACCATGGAAAAGGCAGGAGAGTGGTAAAGTACTGTTTTCTCTAAGTCTGAAGGCTGCCCACACTGTGCCTGTGTGCCGCAGCTTGCATCTTCGCCTTTGGGAAGCTGCCGCTCGCCGATTCTCCCGGAGGCGAAGAAGCGGCTTCTTCGCACACAGAGCATTGTGGCGAGCGCAGGGAGCTCCTGAGAGCGGTTTGTGCCGAAAGAAGCCCGGGACCGGCACTTAGCTTCGGAGAGCTGCGTATCTGCGTCTTCTGCGTGTCTTGCCGCTCTACACTCAGCCAAAAGCTTTTCCACCATATCTTGCAAGGAGAAACTCTGCCAGGAAAGAAAACATCCAAAATCTTGTTCTAAAGCTTGCACGGGGGTCTGCAAAGAGATTGGCAAGAATGAAAGGTAGTTGTCCAAAACTCGTTCTTTTCCAATAGAATAACCATGGAAAAGGCAGGAGAGTGGTCAAGTACTGTTTTCTCTAAGTCTGAAGGCTGCCCACACTGTGCCTGTGTGCTGCAGCTTGCATCTTCGCCTTTGGGAAGCTGCCGCTCGCCGATTCTCCCGGAGGCGAAGAAGCGGCTTCTTCGCACACAGAGCATTGTGGCGAGCGCAGGGAGCTCCTGAGAGCGGTTTGTGCCGAAAGAAGCCCGGGACCGGCACTTAGCTTCGGAGAGCTGCGTATCTGCGTCTTCTGCGTGTCTTGCCGCTCTACACTCAGCCAAAAGCTTTTCCACCATATCTTGCAAGGAGAAACTCTGCCAGGAAAGAAAACATCCAAAATCTTGTTCTAAAGCTTGCACGGGGGTCTGCAAAGAGTTTGGCAAGAATGAAAGGTAGTTGTCCAAAACTCGTTCTTTTCCAATAGAATAACCATGGATAAGGCAGGAGAGTGGTAAAGTACTGTTTTCTCTAAGTCTGAATGCTGCCCACACTGTGCCTGTGTGCTGCAGCTTGCATCTTCGCCTTTGGCAAGCTGCCGCTCGCCGATTCTCCCGGAGGCGAAGAAGCGGCTTCTTCGCACACAGAGCATTGTGGCGAGCGCAGGGAGCTCCTGAGAGCGGTTTGTGCCGAAAGAAGCCCGGGACCGGCACTTAGCTTCGGAGAGCATCGTATCTGCGTCTTCTGCGTGTCTTGCCGCTCTACACTCAGCAAAAAGCTTTTCCACCATATCTTGCAAGGAGAAACTCTGCCAGGAAAGAAAACATCCAAAATCTTGTTCTAAAGCTTGCACGGGGGTCTGCAAAGAGTTTGGCAAGAATGAAAGGTAGTTGTCCAAAACTCGTTCTTTTCCAATAGAATAACCATGGAAAAGGCAGGAGAGTGGTAAAGTACTGTTTTCTCTAAGTCTGAAGGCTGCCCACACTGTGCCTGCGTGCTGCAGCTTGCATCTTCGCCTTTGGGAAGCTGCCGCTCGCCGATTCTCCCGGAGGCGAAGAAGCGGCTTCTTCGCACACAGAGCATTGTGGCGAGCGCAGGGAGCTCCTGAGAGCGGTTTGTGCCGAAAGAAGCCCGGGACCGGCACTTAGCTTCGGAGAGCTGCGTATCTGCGTCTTCTGCGTGTCTTGCCGCTCTACACTCAGCCAAAAGCTTTTCCACCATATCTTGCAAGGAGAAACTCTGCCAGGAAAGAAAACATCCAAAATCTTGTTCTAAAGCTTGCACGGGGGTCTGCAAAGAGTTTGGCAAGAATGAAAGGTAGTTGTCCAAAACTCGTTCTTTTCCAATAGAATAACCATGGAAAAGGCAGGAGAGTGGTAAAGTACTGTTTTCTCTAAGTCTGAATGCTGCCCACACTGTGCCTGTGTGCTGCAGCTTGCATCTTCGCCTTTGGCAAGCTGCCGCTCGCCGATTCTCCCGGAGGCGAAGAAGCGGCTTCTTCGCACACAGAGCATTGTGGCGAGCGCAGGGAGCTCCTGAGAGCGGTTTGTGCCGAAAGAAGCCCGGGACCGGCACTTAGCTTCGGAGAGCTGCGTATCTGCGTCTTCTGCGTGTCTTGCCGCTCTACACTCAGCAAAAAGCTTTTCCACCATATCTTGCAAGGAGAAACTCTGCCAGGAAAGAAAACATCCAAAATCTTGTTCTAAAGCTTGCACGGGGGTCTGCAAAGAGTTTGGCAAGAATGAAAGGTAGTTGTCCAAAACTCGTTCTTTTCCAATAGAATAACCATGGAAAAGGCAGGAGAGTGGTAAAGTACTGTTTTCTCTAAGTCTGAATGCTGCCCACACTGTGCCTGTGTGCCGCAGCTTGCATCTTCGCCTTTGGGAAGCTGCCGCTCGCCGATTCTCCCGGAGGCGAAGAAGCGGCTTCTTCGCACACAGAGCATTGTGGCGAGCGCAGGGAGCTCCTGAGAGCGGTTTGTGCCGAAAGAAGCCCGGGACCGGCACTTAGCTTCGGAGAGCTGCGTATCTGCGTCTTCTGCGTGTCTTGCCGCTCTACACTCAGCCAAAAGCTTTTCCACCATATCTTGCAAGGAGAAACTCTGCCAGGAAAGAAAACATCCAAAATCTTGTTCTAAAGCTTGCACGGGGGTCTGCAAAGAGTTTGGCAAGAATGAAAGGTAGTTGTCCAAAACTCGTTCTTTTCCAATAGAATAACCATGGAAAAGGCAGGAGAGTGGTAAAGTACTGTTTTCTCTAAGTCTGAAGGCTGCCCACACTGTGCCTGCGTGCTGCAGCTTGCATCTTCGCCTTTGGGAAGCTGCCGCTCGCCGATTCTCCCGGAGGCGAAGAAGCGGCTTCTTCGCACACAGAGCATTGTGGCGAGCGCAGGGAGCTCCTGAGAGCGGTTTGTGCCGAAAGAAGCCCGGGACCGGCACTTAGCTTCGGAGAGCTGCGTATCTGCGTCTTCTGCGTGTCTTGCCGCTCTACACTCAGCCAAAAGCTTTTCCACCATATCTTGCAAGGAGAAACTCTGCCAGGAAAGAAAACATCCAAAATCTTGTTCTAAAGCTTGCACGGGGGTCTGCAAAGAGTTTGGCAAGAATGAAAGGTAGTTGTCCAAACCTCGTTCTTTTCCAATAGAATAACCATGGAAAAGGCAGGAGAGTGGTAAAGTACTGTTTTCTCTAAGTCTGAAGGCTGCCCACACTGTGCCTGTGTGCCGCAGCTTGCATCTTCGCCTTTGGGAAGCTGCCGCTCGCCGATTCTCCCGGAGGCGAAGAAGCGGCTTCTTCGCACACAGAGCATTGTGGCGAGCGCAGGGAGCTCCTGAGAGCGGTTTGTGCCGAAAGAAGCCCGGGACCGGCACTTAGCTTCGGAGAGCTGCGTATCTGCGTCTTCTGCGTGTCTTGCCGCTCTACACTCAGCCAAAAGCTTTTCCACCATATCTTGCAAGGAGAAACTCTGCCAGGAAAGAAAACATCCAAAATCTTGTTCTAAAGCTTGCACGGGGGTCTGCAAAGAGTTTGGCAAGAATGAAAGGTAGTTGTCCAAAACTCGTTCTTTTCCAATAGAATAACCATGGAAAAGGCAGGAGAGTGGTAAAGTACTGTTTTCTCTAAGTCTGAAGGCTGCCCACACTGTGCCTGTGTGCCGCAGCTTGCATCTTCGCCTTTGGGAAGCTGCCGCTCGCCGATTCTCCCGCAGGCGAAGAAGCGGCTTCTTCGCACACAGAGCATTGTGGCGAGCGCAGGGAGCTCCTGAGAGCGGTTTGTGCCGAAAGAAGCCCGGGACCGGCACTTAGCTTCGGAGAGCTGCGTATCTGCGTCTTCTGCGTGTCTTGCCGCTCTACACTCAGCAAAAAGCTTTTCCACCATATCTTGCAAGGAGAAACTCTGCCAGGAAAGAAAACATCCAAAATCTTGTTCTAAAGCTTGCACGGGGGTCTGCAAAGAGTTTGGCAAGAATGAAAGGTAGTTGTCCAAAACTCGTTCTTTTCCAATAGAATAACCATGGAAAAGGCAGGAGAGTGGTAAAGTACTGTTTTCTCTAAGTCTGAAGGCTGCCCACACTGTGCCTGTGTGCCGCAGCTTGCATCTTCGCCTTTGGGAAGCTGCCGCTCGCCGATTCTCCCGGAGGCGAAGAAGCGGCTTCTTCGCACACAGAGCATTGTGGCGAGCGCAGGGAGCTCCTGAGAGCGGTTTGTGCCGAAAGAAGCCCGGGACCGGCACTTAGCTTCGGAGAGCTGCGTATCTGCGTCTTCTGCGTGTCTTGCCGCTCTACACTCAGCCAAAAGCTTTTCCACCATATCTTGCAAGGAGAAACTCTGCCAGGAAAGAAAACATCCAAAATCTTGTTCTAAAGCTTGCACGGGGGTCTGCAAAGAGATTGGCAAGAATGAAAGGTAGTTGTCCAAAACTCGTTCTTTTCCAATAGAATAACCATGGAAAAGGCAGGAGAGTGGTCAAGTACTGTTTTCTCTAAGTCTGAAGGCTGCCCACACTGTGCCTGTGTGCTGCAGCTTGCATCTTCGCCTTTGGGAAGCTGCCGCTCGCCGATTCTCCCGGAGGCGAAGAAGCGGCTTCTTCGCACACAGAGCATTGTGGCGAGCGCAGGGAGCTCCTGAGAGCGGTTTGTGCCGAAAGAAGCCCGGGACCGGCACTTAGCTTCGGAGAGCTGCGTATCTGCGTCTTCTGCGTGTCTTGCCGCTCTACACTCAGCCAAAAGCTTTTCCACCATATCTTGCAAGGAGAAACTCTGCCAGGAAAGAAAACATCCAAAATCTTGTTCTAAAGCTTGCACGGGGGTCTGCAAAGAGTTTGGCAAGAATGAAAGGTAGTTGTCCAAAACTCGTTCTTTTCCAATAGAATAACCATGGATAAGGCAGGAGAGTGGTAAAGTACTGTTTTCTCTAAGTCTGAATGCTGCCCACACTGTGCCTGTGTGCTGCAGCTTGCATCTTCGCCTTTGGCAAGCTGCCGCTCGCCGATTCTCCCGGAGGCGAAGAAGCGGCTTCTTCGCACACAGAGCATTGTGGCGAGCGCAGGGAGCTCCTGAGAGCGGTTTGTGCCGAAAGAAGCCCGGGACCGGCACTTAGCTTCGGAGAGCATCGTATCTGCGTCTTCTGCGTGTCTTGCCGCTCTACACTCAGCAAAAAGCTTTTCCACCATATCTTGCAAGGAGAAACTCTGCCAGGAAAGAAAACATCCAAAATCTTGTTCTAAAGCTTGCACGGGGGTCTGCAAAGAGTTTGGCAAGAATGAAAGGTAGTTGTCCAAAACTCGTTCTTTTCCAATAGAATAACCATGGAAAAGGCAGGAGAGTGGTAAAGTACTGTTTTCTCTAAGTCTGAAGGCTGCCCACACTGTGCCTGCGTGCTGCAGCTTGCATCTTCGCCTTTGGGAAGCTGCCGCTCGCCGATTCTCCCGGAGGCGAAGAAGCGGCTTCTTCGCACACAGAGCATTGTGGCGAGCGCAGGGAGCTCCTGAGAGCGGTTTGTGCCGAAAGAAGCCCGGGACCGGCACTTAGCTTCGGAGAGCTGCGTATCTGCGTCTTCTGCGTGTCTTGCCGCTCTACACTCAGCCAAAAGCTTTTCCACCATATCTTGCAAGGAGAAACTCTGCCAGGAAAGAAAACATCCAAAATCTTGTTCTAAAGCTTGCACGGGGGTCTGCAAAGAGTTTGGCAAGAATGAAAGGTAGTTGTCCAAAACTCGTTCTTTTCCAATAGAATAACCATGGAAAAGGCAGGAGAGTGGTAAAGTACTGTTTTCTCTAAGTCTGAATGCTGCCCACACTGTGCCTGTGTGCTGCAGCTTGCATCTTCGCCTTTGGCAAGCTGCCGCTCGCCGATTCTCCCGGAGGCGAAGAAGCGGCTTCTTCGCACACAGAGCATTGTGGCGAGCGCAGGGAGCTCCTGAGAGCGGTTTGTGCCGAAAGAAGCCCGGGACCGGCACTTAGCTTCGGAGAGCTGCGTATCTGCGTCTTCTGCGTGTCTTGCCGCTCTACACTCAGCAAAAAGCTTTTCCACCATATCTTGCAAGGAGAAACTCTGCCAGGAAAGAAAACATCCAAAATCTTGTTCTAAAGCTTGCACGGGGGTCTGCAAAGAGTTTGGCAAGAATGAAAGGTAGTTGTCCAAAACTCGTTCTTTTCCAATAGAATAACCATGGAAAAGGCAGGAGAGTGGTAAAGTACTGTTTTCTCTAAGTCTGAATGCTGCCCACACTGTGCCTGTGTGCCGCAGCTTGCATCTTCGCCTTTGGGAAGCTGCCGCTCGCCGATTCTCCCGGAGGCGAAGAAGCGGCTTCTTCGCACACAGAGCATTGTGGCGAGCGCAGGGAGCTCCTGAGAGCGGTTTGTGCCGAAAGAAGCCCGGGACCGGCACTTAGCTTCGGAGAGCTGCGTATCTGCGTCTTCTGCGTGTCTTGCCGCTCTACACTCAGCCAAAAGCTTTTCCACCATATCTTGCAAGGAGAAACTCTGCCAGGAAAGAAAACATCCAAAATCTTGTTCTAAAGCTTGCACGGGGGTCTGCAAAGAGTTTGGCAAGAATGAAAGGTAGTTGTCCAAAACTCGTTCTTTTCCAATAGAATAACCATGGAAAAGGCAGGAGAGTGGTAAAGTACTGTTTTCTCTAAGTCTGAAGGCTGCCCACACTGTGCCTGCGTGCTGCAGCTTGCATCTTCGCCTTTGGGAAGCTGCCGCTCGCCGATTCTCCCGGAGGCGAAGAAGCGGCTTCTTCGCACACAGAGCATTGTGGCGAGCGCAGGGAGCTCCTGAGAGCGGTTTGTGCCGAAAGAAGCCCGGGACCGGCACTTAGCTTCGGAGAGCTGCGTATCTGCGTCTTCTGCGTGTCTTGCCGCTCTACACTCAGCCAAAAGCTTTTCCACCATATCTTGCAAGGAGAAACTCTGCCAGGAAAGAAAACATCCAAAATCTTGTTCTAAAGCTTGCACGGGGGTCTGCAAAGAGTTTGGCAAGAATGAAAGGTAGTTGTCCAAACCTCGTTCTTTTCCAATAGAATAACCATGGAAAAGGCAGGAGAGTGGTAAAGTACTGTTTTCTCTAAGTCTGAAGGCTGCCCACACTGTGCCTGTGTGCCGCAGCTTGCATCTTCGCCTTTGGGAAGCTGCCGCTCGCCGATTCTCCCGGAGGCGAAGAAGCGGCTTCTTCGCACACAGAGCATTGTGGCGAGCGCAGGGAGCTCCTGAGAGCGGTTTGTGCCGAAAGAAGCCCGGGACCGGCACTTAGCTTCGGAGAGCTGCGTATCTGCGTCTTCTGCGTGTCTTGCCGCTCTACACTCAGCCAAAAGCTTTTCCACCATATCTTGCAAGGAGAAACTCTGCCAGGAAAGAAAACATCCAAAATCTTGTTCTAAAGCTTGCACGGGGGTCTGCAAAGAGTTTGGCAAGAATGAAAGGTAGTTGTCCAAAACTCGTTCTTTTCCAATAGAATAACCATGGAAAAGGCAGGAGAGTGGTAAAGTACTGTTTTCTCTAAGTCTGAAGGCTGCCCACACTGTGCCTGTGTGCCGCAGCTTGCATCTTCGCCTTTGGGAAGCTGCCGCTCGCCGATTCTCCCGCAGGCGAAGAAGCGGCTTCTTCGCACACAGAGCATTGTGGCGAGCGCAGGGAGCTCCTGAGAGCGGTTTGTGCCGAAAGAAGCCCGGGACCGGCACTTAGCTTCGGAGAGCATCGTATCTGCGTCTTCTGCGTGTCTTGCCGCTCTACACTCAGCAAAAAGCTTTTCCACCATATCTTGCAAGGAGAAACTCTGCCAGGAAAGAAAACATCCAAAATCTGGTTCTAAAGCTTGCACGGGGGTCTGCAAAGAGTTTGGCAAGAATGAAAGGTAGTTGTCCAAAACTCGTTCTTTTCCAATAGAATAACCATGGAAAAGGCAGGAGAGTGGTAAAGTACTGTTTTCTCTAAGTCTGAAGGCTGCCCACACTGTGCCTGTGTGCTGCAGCTTGCATCTTCGCCTTTGGGAAGCTGCCGCTCGCCGATTCTCCCGGAGGCGAAGAAGCGGCTTCTTCGCACACAGAGCATTGTGGCGAGCGCAGGGAGCTCCTGAGAGCGGTTTGTGCCGAAAGAAGCCCGGGACCGGCACTTAGCTTCGGAGAGCTGCGTATCTGCGTCTTCTGCGTGTCTTGCCGCTCTACACTCAGCCAAAAGCTTTTCCACCATATCTTGCAAGGAGAAACTCTGCCAGGAAAGAAAACATCCAAAATCTTGTTCTAAAGCTTGCACGGAGGTCTGCAAAGAGTTTGGCAAGAATGAAAGGTAGTTGTCCAAAACTCGTTCTTTTCCAATAGAATAACCATGGAAAAGGCAGGAGAGTGGTAAAGTACTGTTTTCTCTAAGTCTGAAGGCTGCCCACACTGTGCCTGTGTGCTGAAGCTTGCATCTTCGCCTTTGGGAAGCTGCCGCTCGCCGATTCTCCCGGAGGCGAAGAAGCGGCTTCTTCGCACACAGAGCATTGTGGCGAGCGCAGGGAGCTCCTGAGAGCGGTTTGTGCCGAAAGAAGCCCGGGACCGGCACTTAGCTTCGGAGAGCTGCGTATCTGCGTCTTCTGCGTGTCTTGCCGCTCTACACTCAGCAAAAAGCTTTTCCACCATATCTTGCAAGGAGAAACTCTGCCAGGAAAGAAAACATCCAAAATCTTGTTCTAAAGCTTGCACGGGGGTCTGCAAAGAGTTTGGCAAGAATGAAAGGTAGTTGTCCAAAACTCGTTCTTTTCCAATAGAATAACCATGGAAAAGGCAGGAGAGTGGTAAAGTACTGTTTTCTCTAAGTCTGAAGGCTGCCCACACTGTGCCTGCGTGCTGCAGCTTGCATCTTCGCCTTTGGGAAGCTGCCGCTCGCCGATTCTCCCGGAGGCGAAGAAGCGGCTTCTTCGCACACAGAGCATTGTGGCGAGCGCAGGGAGCTCCTGAGAGCGGTTTGTGCCGAAAGAAGCCCGGGACCGGCACTTAGCTTCGGAGAGCTGCGTATCTGCGTCTTCTGCGTGTCTTGCCGCTCTACACTCAGCCAAAAGCTTTTCCACCATATCTTGCAAGGAGAAACTCTGCCAGGAAAGAAAACATCCAAAATCTTGTTCTAAAGCTTGCACGGGGGTCTGCAAAGAGATTGGCAAGAATGAAAGGTAGTTGTCCAAAACTCGTTCTTTTCCAATAGAATAACCATGGATAAGGCAGGAGAGTGGTAAAGTACTGTTTTCTCTAAGTCTGAATGCTGCCCACACTGTGCCTGTGTGCTGCAGCTTGCATCTTCGCCTTTGGCAAGCTGCCGCTCGCCGATTCTCCCGGAGGCGAAGAAGCGGCTTCTTCGCACACAGAGCATTGTGGCGAGCGCAGGGAGCTCCTGAGAGCGGTTTGTGCCGAAAGAAGCCCGGGACCGGCACTTAGCTTCGGAGAGCTGCGTATCTGCGTCTTCTGCGTGTCTTGCCGCTCTACACTCAGCAAAAAGCTTTTCCACCATATCTTGCAAGGAGAAACTCTGCCAGGAAAGAAAACATCCAAAATCTTGTTCGAAAGCTTGCACGGGGGTCTGCAAAGAGTTTGGCAAGAATGAAAGGTAGTTGTCCAAAACTCGTTCTTTTCCAATAGAATAACCATGGAAAAGGCAGGAGAGTGGTAAAGTACTGTTTTCTCTAAGTCTGAAGGCTGCCCACACTGTGCCTGCGTGCTGCAGCTTGCATCTTCGCCTTTGGGAAGCTGCCGCTCGCCGATTCTCCCGGAGGCGAAGAAGCGGCTTCTTCGCACACAGAGCATTGTGGCGAGCGCAGGGAGCTCCTGAGAGCGGTTTGTGCCGAAAGAAGCCCGGGACCGGCACTTAGCTTCGGAGAGCTGCGTATCTGCGTCTTCTGCGTGTCTTGCCGCTCTACACTCAGCCAAAAGCTTTTCCACCATATCTTGCAAGGAGAAACTCTGCCAGGAAAGAAAACATCCAAAATCTTGTTCTAAAGCTTGCACGGGGGTCTGCAAAGAGTTTGGCAAGAATGAAAGGTAGTTGTCCAAAACTCGTTCTTTTCCAATAGAATAACCATGGAAAAGGCAGGAGAGTGGTAAAGTACTGTTTTCTCTAAGTCTGAAGGCTGCCCACACTGTGCCTGTGTGCCGCAGCTTGCATCTTCGCCTTTGGGAAGCTGCCGCTCGCCGATTCTCCCGGAGGCGAAGAAGCGGCTTCTTCGCACACAGAGCATTGTGGCGAGCGCAGGGAGCTCCTGAGAGCGGTTTGTGCCGAAAGAAGCCCGGGACCGGCACTTAGCTTCGGAGAGCTGCGTATCTGCGTCTTCTGCGTGTCTTGCCGCTCTACACTCAGCCAAAAGCTTTTCCACCATATCTTGCAAGGAGAAACTCTGCCAGGAAAGAAAACATCCAAAATCTTGTTCTAAAGCTTGCACGGGGGTCTGCAAAGAGTTTGGCAAGAATGAAAGGTAGTTGTCCAAAACTCGTTCTTTTCCAATAGAATAACCATGGAAAAGGCAGGAGAGTGGTAAAGTACTGTTTTCTCTAAGTCTGAAGGCTGCCCACACTGTGCCTGTGTGCCGCAGCTTGCATCTTCGCCTTTGGGAAGCTGCCGCTCGCCGATTCTCCCGCAGGCGAAGAAGCGGCTTCTTCGCACACAGAGCATTGTGGCGAGCGCAGGGAGCTCCTGAGAGCGGTTTGTGCCGAAAGAAGCCCGGGACCGGCACTTAGCTTCGGAGAGCATCGTATCTGCGTCTTCTGCGTGTCTTGCCGCTCTACACTCAGCAAAAAGCTTTTCCACCATATCTTGCAAGGAGAAACTCTGCCAGGAAAGAAAACATCCAAAATCTGGTTCTAAAGCTTGCACGGGGGTCTGCAAAGAGTTTGGCAAGAATGAAAGGTAGTTGTCCAAAACTCGTTCTTTTCCAATAGAATAACCATGGAAAAGGCAGGAGAGTGGTAAAGTACTGTTTTCTCTAAGTCTGAAGGCTGCCCACACTGTGCCTGTGTGCTGCAGCTTGCATCTTCGCCTTTGGGAAGCTGCCGCTCGCCGATTCTCCCGGAGGCGAAGAAGCGGCTTCTTCGCACACAGAGCATTGTGGCGAGCGCAGGGAGCTCCTGAGAGCGGTTTGTGCCGAAAGAAGCCCGGGACCGGCACTTAGCTTCGGAGAGCTGCGTATCTGCGTCTTCTGCGTGTCTTGCCGCTCTACACTCAGCCAAAAGCTTTTCCACCATATCTTGCAAGGAGAAACTCTGCCAGGAAAGAAAACATCCAAAATCTTGTTCTAAAGCTTGCACGGAGGTCTGCAAAGAGTTTGGCAAGAATGAAAGGTAGTTGTCCAAAACTCGTTCTTTTCCAATAGAATAACCATGGAAAAGGCAGGAGAGTGGTAAAGTACTGTTTTCTCTAAGTCTGAAGGCTGCCCACACTGTGCCTGTGTGCCGCAGCTTGCATCTTCGCCTTTGGGAAGCTGCCGCTCGCCGATTCTCCCGGAGGCGAAGAAGCGGCTTCTTCGCACACAGAGCATTGTGGCGAGCGCAGGGAGCTCCTGAGAGCGGTTTGTGCCGAAAGAAGCCCGGGACCGGCACTTAGCTTCGGAGAGCTGCGTATCTGCGTCTTCTGCGTGTCTTGCCGCTCTACACTCAGCAAAAAGCTTTTCCACCATATCTTGCAAGGAGAAACTCTGCCAGGAAAGAAAACATCCAAAATCTTGTTCTAAAGCTTGCACGGGGGTCTGCAAAGAGTTTGGCAAGAATGAAAGGTAGTTGTCCAAAACTCGTTCTTTTCCAATAGAATAACCATGGAAAAGGCAGGAGAGTGGTAAAGTACTGTTTTCTCTAAGTCTGAATGCTGCCCACACTGTGCCTGTGTGCCGCAGCTTGCATCTTCGCCTTTGGGAAGCTGCCGCTCGCCGATTCTCCCGGAGGCGAAGAAGCGGCTTCTTCGCACACAGAGCATTGTGGCGAGCGCAGGGAGCTCCTGAGAGCGGTTTGTGCCGAAAGAAGCCCGGGACCGGCACTTAGCTTCGGAGAGCTGCGTATCTGCGTCTTCTGCGTGTCTTGCCGCTCTACACTCAGCAAAAAGCTTTTCCACCATATCTTGCAAGGAGAAACTCTGCCAGGAAAGAAAACATCCAAAATCTTGTTCTAAAGCTTGCACGGGGGTCTGCAAAGAGATTGGCAAGAATGAAAGGTAGTTGTCCAAAACTCGTTCTTTTCCAATAGAATAACCATGGAAAAGGCAGGAGAGTGGTCAAGTACTGTTTTCTCTAAGTCTGAAGGCTGCCCACACTGTGCCTGTGTGCTGCAGCTTGCATCTTCGCCTTTGGGAAGCTGCCGCTCGCCGATTCTCCCGGAGGCGAAGAAGCGGCTTCTTCGCACACAGAGCATTGTGGCGAGCGCAGGGAGCTCCTGAGAGCGGTTTGTGCCGAAAGAAGCCCGGGACCGGCACTTAGCTTCGGAGAGCTGCGTATCTGCGTCTTCTGCGTGTCTTGCCGCTCTACACTCAGCCAAAAGCTTTTCCACCATATCTTGCAAGGAGAAACTCTGCCAGGAAAGAAAACATCCAAAATCTTGTTCTAAAGCTTGCACGGGGGTCTGCAAAGAGTTTGGCAAGAATGAAAGGTAGTTGTCCAAAACTCGTTCTTTTCCAATAGAATAACCATGGATAAGGCAGGAGAGTGGTAAAGTACTGTTTTCTCTAAGTCTGAATGCTGCCCACACTGTGCCTGTGTGCTGCAGCTTGCATCTTCGCCTTTGGCAAGCTGCCGCTCGCCGATTCTCCCGGAGGCGAAGAAGCGGCTTCTTCGCACACAGAGCATTGTGGCGAGCGCAGGGAGCTCCTGAGAGCGGTTTGTGCCGAAAGAAGCCCGGGACCGGCACTTAGCTTCGGAGAGCATCGTATCTGCGTCTTCTGCGTGTCTTGCCGCTCTACACTCAGCCAAAAGCTTTTCCACCATATCTTGCAAGGAGAAACTCTGCCAGGAAAGAAAACATCCAAAATCTTGTTCTAAAGCTTGCACGGGGGTCTGCAAAGAGTTTGGCAAGAATGAAAGGTAGTTGTCCAAAACTCGTTCTTTTCCAATAGAATAACCATGGAAAAGGCAGGAGAGTGGTAAAGTACTGTTTTCTCTAAGTCTGAAGGCTGCCCACACTGTGCCTGCGTGCTGCAGCTTGCATCTTCGCCTTTGGGAAGCTGCCGCTCGCCGATTCTCCCGGAGGCGAAGAAGCGGCTTCTTCGCACACAGAGCATTGTGGCGAGCGCAGGGAGCTCCTGAGAGCGGTTTGTGCCGAAAGAAGCCCGGGACCGGCACTTAGCTTCGGAGAGCTGCGTATCTGCGTCTTCTGCGTGTCTTGCCGCTCTACACTCAGCCAAAAGCTTTTCCACCATATCTTGCAAGGAGAAACTCTGCCAGGAAAGAAAACATCCAAAATCTTGTTCTAAAGCTTGCACGGGGGTCTGCAAAGAGTTTGGCAAGAATGAAAGGTAGTTGTCCAAAACTCGTTCTTTTCCAATAGAATAACCATGGAAAAGGCAGGAGAGTGGTAAAGTACTGTTTTCTCTAAGTCTGAAGGCTGCCCACACTGTGCCTGCGTGCTGCAGCTTGCATCTTCGCCTTTGGGAAGCTGCCGCTCGCCGATTCTCCCGGAGGCGAAGAAGCGGCTTCTTCGCACACAGAGCATTGTGGCGAGCGCAGGGAGCTCCTGAGAGCGGTTTGTGCCGAAAGAAGCCCGGGACCGGCACTTAGCTTCGGAGAGCTGCGTATCTGCGTCTTCTGCGTGTCTTGCCGCTCTACACTCAGCCAAAAGCTTTTCCACCATATCTTGCAAGGAGAAACTCTGCCAGGAAAGAAAACATCCAAAATCTTGTTCTAAAGCTTGCACGGGGGTCTGCAAAGAGTTTGGCAAGAATGAAAGGTAGTTGTCCAAACCTCGTTCTTTTCCAATAGAATAACCATGGAAAAGGCAGGAGAGTGGTAAAGTACTGTTTTCTCTAAGTCTGAAGGCTGCCCACACTGTGCCTGTGTGCCGCAGCTTGCATCTTCGCCTTTGGGAAGCTGCCGCTCGCCGATTCTCCCGGAGGCGAAGAAGCGGCTTCTTCGCACACAGAGCATTGTGGCGAGCGCAGGGAGCTCCTGAGAGCGGTTTGTGCCGAAAGAAGCCCGGGACCGGCACTTAGCTTCGGAGAGCTGCGTATCTGCGTCTTCTGCGTGTCTTGCCGCTCTACACTCAGCCAAAAGCTTTTCCACCATATCTTGCAAGGAGAAACTCTGCCAGGAAAGAAAACATCCAAAATCTTGTTCTAAAGCTTGCACGGGGGTCTGCAAAGAGTTTGGCAAGAATGAAAGGTAGTTGTCCAAAACTCGTTCTTTTCCAATAGAATAACCATGGAAAAGGCAGGAGAGTGGTAAAGTACTGTTTTCTCTAAGTCTGAATGCTGCCCACACTGTGCCTGTGTGCTGCAGCTTGCATCTTCGCCTTTGGCAAGCTGCCGCTCGCCGATTCTCCCGGAGGCGAAGAAGCGGCTTCTTCGCACACAGAGCATTGTGGCGAGCGCAGGGAGCTCCTGAGAGCGGTTTGTGCCGAAAGAAGCCCGGGACCGGCACTTAGCTTCGGAGAGCTGCGTATCTGCGTCTTCTGCGTGTCTTGCCGCTCTACACTCAGCAAAAAGCTTTTCCACCATATCTTGCAAGGAGAAACTCTGCCAGGAAAGAAAACATCCAAAATCTTGTTCTAAAGCTTGCACGGGGGTCTGCAAAGAGTTTGGCAAGAATGAAAGGTAGTTGTCCAAAACTCGTTCTTTTCCAATAGAATAACCATGGAAAAGGCAGGAGAGTGGTAAAGTACTGTTTTCTCTAAGTCTGAATGCTGCCCACACTGTGCCTGTGTGCCGCAGCTTGCATCTTCGCCTTTGGGAAGCTGCCGCTCGCCGATTCTCCCGGAGGCGAAGAAGCGGCTTCTTCGCACACAGAGCATTGTGGCGAGCGCAGGGAGCTCCTGAGAGCGGTTTGTGCCGAAAGAAGCCCGGGACCGGCACTTAGCTTCGGAGAGCTGCGTATCTGCGTCTTCTGCGTGTCTTGCCGCTCTACACTCAGCCAAAAGCTTTTCCACCATATCTTGCAAGGAGAAACTCTGCCAGGAAAGAAAACATCCAAAATCTTGTTCTAAAGCTTGCACGGGGGTCTGCAAAGAGATTGGCAAGAATGAAAGGTAGTTGTCCAAAACTCGTTCTTTTCCAATAGAATAACCATGGAAAAGGCAGGAGAGTGGTCAAGTACTGTTTTCTCTAAGTCTGAAGGCTGCCCACACTGTGCCTGTGTGCTGCAGCTTGCATCTTCGCCTTTGGGAAGCTGCCGCTCGCCGATTCTCCCGGAGGCGAAGAAGCGGCTTCTTCGCACACAGAGCATTGTGGCGAGCGCAGGGAGCTCCTGAGAGCGGTTTGTGCCGAAAGAAGCCCGGGACCGGCACTTAGCTTCGGAGAGCTGCGTATCTGCGTCTTCTGCGTGTCTTGCCGCTCTACACTCAGCCAAAAGCTTTTCCACCATATCTTGCAAGGAGAAACTCTGCCAGGAAAGAAAACATCCAAAATCTTGTTCTAAAGCTTGCACGGGGGTCTGCAAAGAGTTTGGCAAGAATGAAAGGTAGTTGTCCAAAACTCGTTCTTTTCCAATAGAATAACCATGGATAAGGCAGGAGAGTGGTAAAGTACTGTTTTCTCTAAGTCTGAATGCTGCCCACACTGTGCCTGTGTGCTGCAGCTTGCATCTTCGCCTTTGGCAAGCTGCCGCTCGCCGATTCTCCCGGAGGCGAAGAAGCGGCTTCTTCGCACACAGAGCATTGTGGCGAGCGCAGGGAGCTCCTGAGAGCGGTTTGTGCCGAAAGAAGCCCGGGACCGGCACTTAGCTTCGGAGAGCATCGTATCTGCGTCTTCTGCGTGTCTTGCCGCTCTACACTCAGCAAAAAGCTTTTCCACCATATCTTGCAAGGAGAAACTCTGCCAGGAAAGAAAACATCCAAAATCTTGTTCTAAAGCTTGCACGGGGGTCTGCAAAGAGTTTGGCAAGAATGAAAGGTAGTTGTCCAAAACTCGTTCTTTTCCAATAGAATAACCATGGAAAAGGCAGGAGAGTGGTAAAGTACTGTTTTCTCTAAGTCTGAAGGCTGCCCACACTGTGCCTGCGTGCTGCAGCTTGCATCTTCGCCTTTGGGAAGCTGCCGCTCGCCGATTCTCCCGGAGGCGAAGAAGCGGCTTCTTCGCACACAGAGCATTGTGGCGAGCGCAGGGAGCTCCTGAGAGCGGTTTGTGCCGAAAGAAGCCCGGGACCGGCACTTAGCTTCGGAGAGCTGCGTATCTGCGTCTTCTGCGTGTCTTGCCGCTCTACACTCAGCCAAAAGCTTTTCCACCATATCTTGCAAGGAGAAACTCTGCCAGGAAAGAAAACATCCAAAATCTTGTTCTAAAGCTTGCACGGGGGTCTGCAAAGAGTTTGGCAAGAATGAAAGGTAGTTGTCCAAACCTCGTTCTTTTCCAATAGAATAACCATGGAAAAGGCAGGAGAGTGGTAAAGTACTGTTTTCTCTAAGTCTGAAGGCTGCCCACACTGTGCCTGTGTGCCGCAGCTTGCATCTTCGCCTTTGGGAAGCTGCCGCTCGCCGATTCTCCCGGAGGCGAAGAAGCGGCTTCTTCGCACACAGAGCATTGTGGCGAGCGCAGGGAGCTCCTGAGAGCGGTTTGTGCCGAAAGAAGCCCGGGACCGGCACTTAGCTTCGGAGAGCTGCGTATCTGCGTCTTCTGCGTGTCTTGCCGCTCTACACTCAGCAAAAAGCTTTTCCACCATATCTTGCAAGGAGAAACTCTGCCAGGAAAGAAAACATCCAAAATCTTGTTCTAAAGCTTGCACGGGGGTCTGCAAAGAGTTTGGCAAGAATGAAAGGTAGTTGTCCAAAACTCGTTCTTTTCCAATAGAATAACCATGGAAAAGGCAGGAGAGTGGTAAAGTACTGTTTTCTCTAAGTCTGAAGGCTGCCCACACTGTGCCTGTGTGCCGCAGCTTGCATCTTCGCCTTTGGGAAGCTGCCGCTCGCCGATTCTCCCGCAGGCGAAGAAGCGGCTTCTTCGCACACAGAGCATTGTGGCGAGCGCAGGGAGCTCCTGAGAGCGGTTTGTGCCGAAAGAAGCCCGGGACCGGCACTTAGCTTCGGAGAGCATCGTATCTGCGTCTTCTGCGTGTCTTGCCGCTCTACACTCAGCAAAAAGCTTTTCCACCATATCTTGCAAGGAGAAACTCTGCCAGGAAAGAAAACATCCAAAATCTGGTTCTAAAGCTTGCACGGGGGTCTGCAAAGAGTTTGGCAAGAATGAAAGGTAGTTGTCCAAAACTCGTTCTTTTCCAATAGAATAACCATGGAAAAGGCAGGAGAGTGGTAAAGTACTGTTTTCTCTAAGTCTGAAGGCTGCCCACACTGTGCCTGTGTGCTGCAGCTTGCATCTTCGCCTTTGGGAAGCTGCCGCTCGCCGATTCTCCCGGAGGCGAAGAAGCGGCTTCTTCGCACACAGAGCATTGTGGCGAGCGCAGGGAGCTCCTGAGAGCGGTTTGTGCCGAAAGAAGCCCGGGACCGGCACTTAGCTTCGGAGAGCTGCGTATCTGCGTCTTCTGCGTGTCTTGCCGCTCTACACTCAGCCAAAAGCTTTTCCACCATATCTTGCAAGGAGAAACTCTGCCAGGAAAGAAAACATCCAAAATCTTGTTCTAAAGCTTGCACGGAGGTCTGCAAAGAGTTTGGCAAGAATGAAAGGTAGTTGTCCAAAACTCGTTCTTTTCCAATAGAATAACCATGGAAAAGGCAGGAGAGTGGTAAAGTACTGTTTTCTCTAAGTCTGAAGGCTGCCCACACTGTGCCTGTGTGCTGAAGCTTGCATCTTCGCCTTTGGGAAGCTGCCGCTCGCCGATTCTCCCGGAGGCGAAGAAGCGGCTTCTTCGCACACAGAGCATTGTGGCGAGCGCAGGGAGCTCCTGAGAGCGGTTTGTGCCGAAAGAAGCCCGGGACCGGCACTTAGCTTCGGAGAGCTGCGTATCTGCGTCTTCTGCGTGTCTTGCCGCTCTACACTCAGCCAAAAGCTTTTCCACCATATCTTGCAAGGAGAAACTCTGCCAGGAAAGAAAACATCCAAAATCTTGTTCTAAAGCTTGCACGGGGGTCTGCAAAGAGTTTGGCAAGAATGAAAGGTAGTTGTCCAAAACTCGTTCTTTTCCAATAGAATAACCATGGAAAAGGCAGGAGAGTGGTAAAGTACTGTTTTCTCTAAGTCTGAAGGCTGCCCACACTGTGCCTGTGTGCTGCAGCTTGCATCTTCGCCTTTGGGAAGCTGCCGCTCGCCGATTCTCCCGGAGGCGAAGAAGCGGCTTCTTCGCACACAGAGCATTGTGGCGAGCGCAGGGAGCTCCTGAGAGCGGTTTGTGCCGAAAGAAGCCCGGGACCGGCACTTAGCTTCGGAGAGCTGCGTATCTGCGTCTTCTGCGTGTCTTGCCGCTCTACACTCAGCCAAAAGCTTTTCCACCATATCTTGCAAGGAGAAACTCTGCCAGGAAAGAAAACATCCAAAATCTTGTTCTAAAGCTTGCACGGAGGTCTGCAAAGAGTTTGGCAAGAATGAAAGGTAGTTGTCCAAAACTCGTTCTTTTCCAATAGAATAACCATGGAAAAGGCAGGAGAGTGGTAAAGTACTGTTTTCTCTAAGTCTGAATGCTGCCCACACTGTGCCTGTGTGCTGCAGCTTGCATCTTCGCCTTTGGGAAGCTGCCGCTCGCCGATTCTCCCGCAGGCGAAGAAGCGGCTTCTTCGCACACAGAGCATTGTGGCGAGCGCAGGGAGCTCCTGAGAGCGGTTTGTGCCGAAAGAAGCCCGGGACCGGCACGTAGCTTCGGAGAGCTGCGTATCTGCGTCTTCTGCGTGTCTTGCCGCTCTACACTCAGCAAAAAGCTTTTCCACCATATCTTGCAAGGAGAAACTCTGCCAGGAAAGAAAACATCCAAAATCTTGTTCTAAAGCTTGCACGCAGGTCTGCAAAGAGTTTGGCAAGAATGAAAGGTAGTTGTCCAAAACTCGTTCTTTTCCAATAGAATAACCATGGAAAAGGCAGGAGAGTGGTAAAGTACTGTTTTCTCTAAGTCTGAAGGCTGCCCACACTGTGCCTGTGTGCTGCAGCTTGCATCTTCGCCTTTGGGAAGCTGCCGCTCGCCGATTCTCCCGGAGGCGAAGAAGCGGCTTCTTCGCACACAGAGCATTGTGGCGAGCGCAGGGAGCTCCTGAGAGCGGTTTGTGCCGAAAGAAGCCCGGGACCGGCACTTAGCTTCGGAGAGCTGCGTATCTGCGTCTTCTGCGTGTCTTGCCGCTCTACACTCAGCCAAAAGCTTTTCCACCATATCTTGCAAGGAGAAACTCTGCCAGGAAAGAAAACATCCAAAATCTTGTTCTAAAGCTTGCACGGGGGTCTGCAAAGAGTTGGGCAAGAATGAAAGGTAGTTGTCCAAAACTCGTTCTTTTCCAATATAATAACCATGGAAAAGGCAGGAGAGTGGTAAAGTACTGTTTTCTCTAAGTCTGAAGGCTGCCCACACTGTGCCTGTGTGCGGCAGCTTGCATCTTCGCCTTTGGGAAGCTGCCGCTCGCCGATTCTCCCGCAGGCGAAGAAGCGGCTTCTTCGCACACAGAGCATTGTGGCGAGCGCAGGGAGCTCCTGAGAGCGGTTTGTGCCGAAAGAAGCCCGGGACCGGCACTTAGCTTCGGAGAGCTGCGTATCTGCGTCTTCTGCGTGTCTTGCCGCTCTACACTCAGCAAAAAGCTTTTCCACCATATCTTGCAAGGAGAAACTCTGCCAGGAAAGAAAACATCCAAAATCTTGTTCTAAAGCTTGCACGGGGGTCTGCAAAGAGTTTGGCAAGAATGAAAGGTAGTTGTCCAAAACTCGTTCTTTTCCAATAGAATAACCATGGAAAAGGCAGGAGAGTGGTAAAGTACTGTTTTCTCTAAGTCTGAATGCTGCCCACACTGTGCCTGTGTGCTGCAGCTTGCATCTTCGCCTTTGGGAAGCTGCCACTCGCCGATTCTCCCGGAGGCGAAGAAGCGGCTTCTTCGCACACAGAGCATTGTGGCGAGCGCAGGGAGCTCCTGAGAGCGGTTTGTGCCGAAAGAAGCCCGGGACCGGCACTTAGCTTCGGAGAGCTGCGTATCTGCGTCTTCTGCGTGTCTTGCCGCTCTACACTCAGCCAAAAGCTTTTCCACCATATCTTGCAAGGAGAAACTCTGCCAGGAAAGAAAACATCCAAAATCTTGTTCTAAAGCTTGCACGGAGGTCTGCAAAGAGTTTGGCAAGAATGAAAGGTAGTTGTCCAAAACTCGTTCTTTTCCAATAGAATAACCATGGAAAAGGCAGGAGAGTGGTAAAGTACTGTTTTCTCTAAGTCTGAATGCTGCCCACACTGTGCCTGTGTGCTGCAGCTTGCATCTTCGCCTTTGGGAAGCTGCCGCTCGCCGATTCTCCCGCAGGCGAAGAAGCGGCTTCTTCGCACACAGAGCATTGTGGCGAGCGCAGGGAGCTCCTGAGAGCGGTTTGTGCCGAAAGAAGCCCGGGACCGGCACGTAGCTTCGGAGAGCTGCGTATCTGCGTCTTCTGCGTGTCTTGCCGCTCTACACTCAGCAAAAAGCTTTTCCACCATATCTTGCAAGGAGAAACTCTGCCAGGAAAGAAAACATCCAAAATCTTGTTCTAAAGCTTGCACGCAGGTCTGCAAAGAGTTTGGCAAGAATGAAAGGTAGTTGTCCAAAACTCGTTCTTTTCCAATAGAATAACCATGGAAAAGGCAGGAGAGTGGTAAAGTACTGTTTTCTCTAAGTCTGAAGGCTGCCCACACTGTGCCTGTGTGCTGCAGCTTGCATCTTCGCCTTTGGGAAGCTGCCGCTCGCCGATTCTCCCGCAGGCGAAGAAGCGGCTTCTTCGCACACAGAGCATTGTGGCGAGCGCAGGGAGCTCCTGAGAGCGGTTTGTGCCGAAAGAAGCCCGGGACCGGCACTTAGCTTCGGAGAGCTGCGTATCTGCGTCTTCTGCGTGTCTTGCCGCTCTACACTCAGCCAAAAGCTTTTCCACCATATCTTGCAAGGAGAAACTCTGCCAGGAAAGAAAACATCCAAAATCTTGTTCTAAAGCTTGCACGCAGGTCTGCAAAGACTCTGGCAAGAATGAAAGGTAGTTGTCCAAAACTCGTTCTTTTCCAATAGAATAACCATGGAAAAGGCAGGAGAGTGGTAAAGTACTGTTTTCTCTAAGTCTGAAGGCTGCCCACACTGTGCCTGTGTGCTGCAGCTTGCATCTTCGCCTTTGGGAAGCTGCCGCTCGCCGATTCTCCCGCAGGCGAAGAAGCGGCTTCTTCGCACACAGAGCATTGTGGCGAGCGCAGGGAGCTCCTGAGAGCGGTTTGTGCCGAAAGAAGCCCGGGACCGGCACTTAGCTTCGGAGAGCTGCGTATCTGCGTCTTCTGCGTGTCTTGCCGCTCTACACTCAGCAAAAAGCTTTTCCACCATATCTTGCAAGGAGAAACTCTGCCAGGAAAGAAAACATCCAAAATCTTGTTCTAAAGCTTGCACGGGGGTCTGCAAAGAGTTTGGCAAGAATGAAAGGTAGTTGTCCAAAACTCGTTCTTTTCCAATAGAATAACCATGGAAAAGGCAGGAGAGTGGTAAAGTACTGTTTTCTCGAAGTCTGAAGGCTGCCCACACTGTGCCTGTGTGCTGCAGCTTGCATCTTCGCCTTTGGGAAGCTGCCGCTCGCCGATTCTCCCGGAGGCGAAGAAGCGGCTTCTTCGCACACAGAGCATTGTGGCGAGCGCAGGGAGCTCCTGAGAGCGGTTTGTGCCGAAAGAAGCCCGGGACCGGCACTTAGCTTCGGAGAGCTGCGTATCTGCGTCTTCTGCGTGTCTTGCCGCTCTACACTCAGCCAAAAGCTTTTCCACCATATCTTGCAAGGAGAAACTCTGCCAGGAAAGAAAACATCCAAAATCTTGTTCTAAAGCTTGCACGGGGGTCTGCAAAGAGTTTGGCAAGAATGAAAGGTAGTTGTCCAAAACTCGTTCTTTTCCAATAGAATAACCATGGAAAAGGCAGGAGAGTGGTAAAGTACTGTTTTCTCTAAGTCTGAAGGCTGCCCACACTGTGCCTGTGTGCTGCAGCTTGCATCTTCGCCTTTGGGAAGCTGCCGCTCGCCGATTCTCCCGCAGGCGAAGAAGCGGCTTCTTCGCACACAGAGCATTGTGGCGAGCGCAGGGAGCTCCTGAGAGCGGTTTGTGCCGAAAGAAGCCCGGGACCGGCACTTAGCTTCGGAGAGCTGCGTATCTGCGTCTTCTGCGTGTCTTGCCGCTCTACACTCAGCCAAAAGCTTTTCCACCATATCTTGCAAGGAGAAACTCTGCCAGGAAAGAAAACATCCAAAATCTTGTTCTAAAGCTTGCACGGGGGTCTGCAAAGAGTTTGGCAAGAATGAAAGGTAGTTGTCCAAAACTCGTTCTTTTCCAATAGAATAACCATGGAAAAGGCAGGAGAGTGGTAAAGTACTGTTTTCTCTAAGTCTGAAGGCTGCCCACACTGTGCCTGTGTGCTGCAGCTTGCATCTTCGCCTTTGGGAAGCTGCCGCTCGCCGATTCTCCCGCAGGCGAAGAAGCGGCTTCTTCGCACACAGAGCATTGTGGCGAGCGCAGGGAGCTCCTGAGAGCGGTTTGTGCCGAAAGAACCCCAGGACCGGCACTTAGCTTCGGAGAGCTGCGTATCTGCGTCTTCTGCGTGTCTTGCCGCTCTACACTCAGCAAAAAGCTTTTCCACCATATCTTGCAAGGAGAAACTCTGCCAGGAAAGAAAACATCCAAAATCTTGTTCTAAAGCTTGCACGGGGGTCTGCAAAGAGTTTGGCAAGAATGAAAGGTAGTTGTCCAAAACTCGTTCTTTTCCAATAGAATAACCATGGAAAAGGCAGGAGAGTGGTAAAGTACTGTTTTCTCTAAGTCTGAAGGCTGCCCACACTGTGCCTGTGTGCTGCAGCTTGCATCTTCGCCTTTGGGAAGCTGCCGCTCGCCGATTCTCCCGGAGGCGAAGAAGCGGCTTCTTCGCACACAGAGCATTGTGGCGAGCGCAGGGAGCTCCTGAGAGCGGTTTGTGCCGAAAGAAGCCCGGGACCGGCACTTAGCTTCGGAGAGCTGCGTATCTGCGTCTTCTGCGTGTCTTGCCGCTCTACACTCAGCCAAAAGCTTTTCCACCATATCTTGCAAGGAGAAACTCTGCCAGGAAAGAAAACATCCAAAATCTTGTTCTAAAGCTTGCACGGGGGTCTGCAAAGAGTTTGGCAAGAATGAAAGGTAGTTGTCCAAAACTCGTTCTTTTCCAATAGAATAACCATGGAAAAGGCAGGAGAGTGGTAAAGTACTGTTTTCTCTAAGTCTGAAGGCTGCCCACACTGTGCCTGTGTGCTGCAGCTTGCATCTTCGCCTTTGGGAAGCTGCCGCTCGCCGATTCTCCCGGAGGCGAAGAAGCGGCTTCTTCGCACACAGAGCATTGTGGCGAGCGCAGGGAGCTCCTGAGAGCGGTTTGTGCCGAAAGAAGCCCGGGACCGGCACTTAGCTTCGGAGAGCTGCGTATCTGCGTCTTCTGCGTGTCTTGCCGCTCTACACTCAGCAAAAAGCTTTTCCACCATATCTTGCAAGGAGAAACTCTGCCAGGAAAGAAAACATCCAAAATCTTGTTCTAAAGCTTGCACGGAGGTCTGCAAAGAGTTTGGCAAGAATGAAAGGTAGTTGTCCAAAACTCGTTCTTTTCCAATAGAATAACCATGGAAAAGGCAGGAGAGTGGTAAAGTACTGTTTTCTCTAAGTCTGAATGCTGCCCACACTGTGCCTGTGTGCTGCAGCTTGCATCTTCGCCTTTGGGAAGCTGCCGCTCGCCGATTCTCCCGGAGGCGAAGAAGCGGCTTCTTCGCACACAGAGCATTGTGGCGAGCGCAGGGAGCTCCTGAGAGCGGTTTGTGCCGAAAGAAGCCCGGGACCGGCACTTAGCTTCGGAGAGCTGCGTATCTGCGTCTTCTGCGTGTCTTGCCGCTCTACACTCAGCAAAAAGCTTTTCCACCATATCTTGCAAGGAGAAACTCTGCCAGGAAAGAAAACATCCAAAATCTTGTTCTAAAGCTTGCACGCAGGTCTGCAAAGACTCTGGCAAGAATGAAAGGTAGTTGTCCAAAACTCGTTCTTTTCCAATAGAATAACCATGGAAAAGGCAGGAGAGTGGTAAAGTACTGTTTTCTCTAAGTCTGAAGGCTGCCCACACTGTGCCTGTGTGCTGCAGCTTGCATCTTCGCCTTTGGGAAGCTGCCGCTCGCCGATTCTCCCGCAGGCGAAGAAGCGGCTTCTTCGCACACAGAGCATTGTGGCGAGCGCAGGGAGCTCCTGAGAGCGGTTTGTGCCGAAAGAAGCCCGGGACCGGCACTTAGCTTCGGAGAGCTGCGTATCTGCGTCTTCTGCGTGTCTTGCCGCTCTACACTCAGCAAAAAGCTTTTCCACCATATCTTGCAAGGAGAAACTCTGCCAGGAAAGAAAACATCCAAAATCTTGTTCTAAAGCTTGCACGCAGGTCTGCAAAGAGTTTGGCAAGAATGAAAGGTAGTTGTCCAAAACTCGTTCTTTTCCAATAGAATAACCATGGAAAAGGCAGGAGAGTGGTAAAGTACTGTTTTCTCTAAGTCTGAAGGCTGCCCACACTGTGCCTGTGTGCTGCAGCTTGCATCTTCGCCTTTGGGAAGCTGCCGCTCGCCGATTCTCCCGCAGGCGAAGAAGCGGCTTCTTCGCACACAGAGCATTGTGGCGAGCGCAGGGAGCTCCTGAGAGCGGTTTGTGCCGAAAGAAGCCCGGGACCGGCACTTAGCTTCGGAGAGCTGCGTATCTGCGTCTTCTGCGTGTCTTGCCGCTCTACACTCAGCAAAAAGCTTTTCCACCATATCTTGCAAGGAGAAACTCTGCCAGGAAAGAAAACATCCAAAATCTTGTTCTAAAGCTTGCACGGGGGTCTGCAAAGAGTTTGGCAAGAATGAAAGGTAGTTGTCCAAAACTCGTTCTTTTCCAATAGAATAACCATGGATAAGGCAGGAGAGTGGTAAAGTACTGTTTTCTCTAAGTCTGAAGGCTGCCCACACTGTGCCTGTGTGCTGCAGCTTGCATCTTCGCCTTTGGGAAGCTGCCGCTCGCCGATTCTCCCGGAGGCGAAGAAGCGGCTTCTTCACACACAGAGCATTGTGGCGAGCGCAGGGAGCTCCTGAGAGCGGTTTGTGCCGAAAGAAGCCCGGGACCGGCACTTAGCTTCGGAGAGCTGCGTATCTGCGTCTTCTGCGTGTCTTGCCGCTCTACACTCAGCAAAAAGCTTTTCCACCATATCTTGCAAGGAGAAACTCTGCCAGGAAAGAAAACATCCAAAATCTTGTTCTAAAGCTTGCACGGGGGTCTGCAAAGAGTTGGGCAAGAATGAAAGGTAGTTGTCCAAAACTCGTTCTTTTCCAATAGAATAACCATGGAAAAGGCAGGAGAGTGGTAAAGTACTGTTTTCTCTAAGTCTGAAGGCTGCCCACACTGTGCCTGTGTGCTGCAGCTTGCATCTTCGCCTTTGGGAAGCTGCCGCTCGCCGATTCTCCCGGAGGCGAAGAAGCGGCTTCTTCGCACACAGAGCATTGTGGCGAGCGCAGGGAGCTCCTGAGAGCGGTTTGTGCCGAAAGAAGCCCGGGACCGGCACTTAGCTTCGGAGAGCTGCGTATCTGCGTCTTCTGCGTGTCTTGCCGCTCTACACTCAGCAAAAAGCTTTTCCACCATATCTTGCAAGGAGAAACTCTGCCAGGAAAGAAAACATCCAAAATCTTGTTCTAAAGCTTGCACGGGGGTCTGCAAAGAGTTGGGCAAGAATGAAAGGTAGTTGTCCAAAACTCGTTCTTTTCCAATAGAATAACCATGGAAAAGGCAGGAGAGTGGTAAAGTACTGTTTTCTCTAAGTCTGAATGCTGCCCACACTGTGCCTGTTTGCTGCAGCTTGCATCTTCGCCTTTGGGAAGCTGCCGCTCGCCGATTCTCCCGCAGGCGAAGAAGCGGCTTCTTCGCACACAGAGCATTGTGGCGAGCGCAGGGAGCTCCTGAGAGCGGTTTGTGCCGAAAGAAGCCCGGGACCGGCACTTAGCTTCGGAGAGCTGCGTATCTGCGTCTTCTGCGTGTCTTGCCGCTCTACACTCAGCCAAAAGCTTTTCCACCATATCTTGCAAGGAGAAACTCTGCCAGGAAAGAAAACATCCAAAATCTTGTTCTAAAGCTTGCACGGGGGTCTGCAAAGAGTTTGGCAAGAATGAAAGGTAGTTGTCCAAAACTCGTTCTTTTCCAATAGAATAACCATGGAAAAGGCAGGAGAGTGGTAAAGTACTGTTTTCTCTAAGTCTGAAGGCTGCCCACACTGTGCCTGTGTGCTGCAGCTTGCATCTTCGCCTTTGGGAAGCTGCCGCTCGCCGATTCTCCCGGAGGCGAAGAAGCGGCTTCTTCGCACACAGAGCATTGTGGCGAGCGCAGGGAGCTCCTGAGAGCGGTTTGTGCCGAAAGAAGCCCGGGACCGGCACTTAGCTTCGGAGAGCTGCGTATCTGCGTCTTCTGCGTGTCTTGCCGCTCTACACTCAGCAAAAAGCTTTTCCACCATATCTTGCAAGGAGAAACTCTGCCAGGAAAGAAAACATCCAAAATCTTGTTCTAAAGCTTGCACGGAGGTCTGCAAAGAGTTTGGCAAGAATGAAAGGTAGTTGTCCAAAACTCGTTCTTTTCCAATAGAATAACCATGGAAAAGGCAGGAGAGTGGTAAAGTACTGTTTTCTCTAAGTCTGAATGCTGCCCACACTGTGCCTGTGTGCTGCAGCTTGCATCTTCGCCTTTGGGAAGCTGCCGCTCGCCGATTCTCCCGGAGGCGAAGAAGCGGCTTCTTCGCACACAGAGCATTGTGGCGAGCGCAGGGAGCTCCTGAGAGCGGTTTGTGCCGAAAGAAGCCCGGGACCGGCACTTAGCTTCGGAGAGCTGCGTATCTGCGTCTTCTGCGTGTCTTGCCGCTCTACACTCAGCAAAAAGCTTTTCCACCATATCTTGCAAGGAGAAACTCTGCCAGGAAAGAAAACATCCAAAATCTTGTTCTAAAGCTTGCACGCAGGTCTGCAAAGACTCTGGCAAGAATGAAAGGTAGTTGTCCAAAACTCGTTCTTTTCCAATAGAATAACCATGGAAAAGGCAGGAGAGTGGTAAAGTACTGTTTTCTCTAAGTCTGAAGGCTGCCCACACTGTGCCTGTGTGCTGCAGCTTGCATCTTCGCCTTTGGGAAGCTGCCGCTCGCCGATTCTCCCGCAGGCGAAGAAGCGGCTTCTTCGCACACAGAGCATTGTGGCGAGCGCAGGGAGCTCCTGAGAGCGGTTTGTGCCGAAAGAAGCCCGGGACCGGCACTTAGCTTCGGAGAGCTGCGTATCTGCGTCTTCTGCGTGTCTTGCCGCTCTACACTCAGCAAAAAGCTTTTCCACCATATCTTGCAAGGAGAAACTCTGCCAGGAAAGAAAACATCCAAAATCTTGTTCTAAAGCTTGCACGCAGGTCTGCAAAGAGTTTGGCAAGAATGAAAGGTAGTTGTCCAAAACTCGTTCTTTTCCAATAGAATAACCATGGAAAAGGCAGGAGAGTGGTAAAGTACTGTTTTCTCTAAGTCTGAAGGCTGCCCACACTGTGCCTGTGTGCTGCAGCTTGCATCTTCGCCTTTGGGAAGCTGCCGCTCGCCGATTCTCCCGGAGGCGAAGAAGCGGCTTCTTCGCACACAGAGCATTGTGGCGAGCGCAGGGAGCTCCTGAGAGCGGTTTGTGCCGAAAGAAGCCCGGGACCGGCACTTAGCTTCGGAGAGCTGCGTATCTGCGTCTTCTGCGTGTCTTGCCGCTCTACACTCAGCAAAAAGCTTTTCCACCATATCTTGCAAGGAGAAACTCTGCCAGGAAAGAAAACATCCAAAATCTTGTTCTAAAGCTTGCACGGGGGTCTGCAAAGAGTTTGGCAAGAATGAAAGGTAGTTGTCCAAAACTCGTTCTTTTCCAATAGAATAACCATGGATAAGGCAGGAGAGTGGTAAAGTACTGTTTTCTCTAAGTCTGAAGGCTGCCCACACTGTGCCTGTGTGCTGCAGCTTGCATCTTCGCCTTTGGGAAGCTGCCGCTCGCCGATTCTCCCGGAGGCGAAGAAGCGGCTTCTTCACACACAGAGCATTGTGGCGAGCGCAGGGAGCTCCTGAGAGCGGTTTGTGCCGAAAGAAGCCCGGGACCGGCACTTAGCTTCGGAGAGCTGCGTATCTGCGTCTTCTGCGTGTCTTGCCGCTCTACACTCAGCCAAAAGCTTTTCCACCATATCTTGCAAGGAGAAACTCTGCCAGGAAAGAAAACATCCAAAATCTTGTTCTAAAGCTTGCACGGGGGTCTGCAAAGAGTTTGGCAAGAATGAAAGGTAGTTGTCCAAAACTCGTTCTTTTCCAATAGAATAACCATGGAAAAGGCAGGAGAGTGGTAAAGTACTGTTTTCTCTAAGTCTGAAGGCTGCCCACACTGTGCCTGTGTGCTGCAGCTTGCATCTTCGCCTTTGGGAAGCTGCCGCTCGCCGATTCTCCCGCAGGCGAAGAAGCGGCTTCTTCGCACACAGAGCATTGTGGCGAGCGCAGGGAGCTCCTGAGAGCGGTTTGTGCCGAAAGAAGCCCGGGACCGGCACTTAGCTTCGGAGAGCTGCGTATCTGCGTCTTCTGCGTGTCTTGCCGCTCTACACTCAGCCAAAAGCTTTTCCACCATATCTTGCAAGGAGAAACTCTGCCAGGAAAGAAAACATCCAAAATCTTGTTCTAAAGCTTGCACGGGGGTCTGCAAAGAGTTTGGCAAGAATGAAAGGTAGTTGTCCAAAACTCGTTCTTTTCCAATAGAATAACCATGGAAAAGGCAGGAGAGTGGTAAAGTACTGTTTTCTCTAAGTCTGAAGGCTGCCCACACTGTGCCTGTGTGCTGCAGCTTGCATCTTCGCCTTTGGGAAGCTGCCGCTCGCCGATTCTCCCACAGGCGAAGAAGCGGCTTCTTCGCACACAGAGCATTGTGGCGAGCGCAGGGAGCTCCTGAGAGCGGTTTGTGCCGAAAGAAGCCCGGGACCGGCACTTAGCTTCGGAGAGCTGCGTATCTGCGTCTTCTGCGTGTCTTGCCGCTCTACACTCAGCAAAAAGCTTTTCCACCATATCTTGCAAGGAGAAACTCTGCCAGGAAAGAAAACATCCAAAATCTTGTTCTAAAGCTTGCACGGGGGTCTGCAAAGAGTTGGGCAAGAATGAAAGGTAGTTGTCCAAAACTCGTTCTTTTCCAATAGAATAACCATGGAAAAGGCAGGAGAGTGGTAAAGTACTGTTTTCTCTAAGTCTGAATGCTGCCCACACTGTGCCTGTTTGCTGCAGCTTGCATCTTCGCATTTGGGAAGCTGCCGCTCGCCGATTCTCCCGGAGGCGAAGAAGCGGCTTCTTCGCACACAGAGCATTGTGGCGAGCGCAGGGAGCTCCTGAGAGCGGTTTGTGCCGAAAGAAGCCCGGGACCGGCACTTAGCTTCGGAGAGCTGCGTATCTGCGTCTTCTGCGTGTCTTGCCGCTCTACACTCAGCAAAAAGCTTTTCCACCATATCTTGCAAGGAGAAACTCTGCCAGGAAAGAAAACATCCAAAATCTTGTTCTAAAGCTTGCACGCAGGTCTGCAAAGAGTTTGGCAAGAATGAAAGGTAGTTGTCCAAAACTCGTTCTTTTCCAATAGAATAACCATGGAAAAGGCAGGAGAGTGGTAAAGTACTGTTTTCTCTAAGTCTGAAGGCTGCCCACACTGTGCCTGTGTGCTGCAGCTTGCATCTTCGCCTTTGGGAAGCTGCCGCTCGCCGATTCTCCCGGAGGCGAAGAAGCGGCTTCTTCGCACACAGAGCATTGTGGCGAGCGCAGGGAGCTCCTGAGAGCGGTTTGTGCCGAAAGAAGCCCGGGACCGGCACTTAGCTTCGGAGAGCTGCGTATCTGCGTCTTCTGCGTGTCTTGCCGCTCTACACTCAGCCAAAAGCTTTTCCACCATATCTTGCAAGGAGAAACTCTGCCAGGAAAGAAAACATCCAAAATCTTGTTCTAAAGCTTGCACGGGGGTCTGCAAAGAGTTGGGCAAGAATGAAAGGTAGTTGTCCAAAACTCGTTCTTTTCCAATATAATAACCATGGAAAAGGCAGGAGAGTGGTAAAGTACTGTTTTCTCTAAGTCTGAAGGCTGCCCACACTGTGCCTGTGTGCTGCAGCTTGCATCTTCGCCTTTGGGAAGCTGCCGCTCGCTGATTCTCCCGGAGGCGAAGAAGCGGCTTCTTCGCACACAGAGCATTGTGGCAAGCGCAGGGAGCTCCTGAGAGCGGTTTGTGCCGAAAGAAGCCTGGGACCGGCACTTAGCTTCGGAGAGCTGCGTATCTGCGTCTTCTGTGTGTCTTGCCGCTCTACACTCAGCAAAAAGCTTTTCCACCATATCTTGCAAAGAGAAACTCTGCCAGGAAAGAAAACATCCAAAATCTTGTTCTAAAGCTTGCACGGGGGTCTGCAAAGAGTTTGGCAAGAATGAAAGGTAGTTGTCCAAAACTCGTTCTTTTCCAATAGAATATAACAACGGAAAAGGCAGGAGAGTGGTAAAGTACTGGTTTCTCTAAGTCTGAATGCAGCCCACACTGTGCCTGCATGGTGCGGCTTGCATCTTCGCCTTTGGGAAGCTGCCGCTCGCCGATTCTCCCGGAGGCGAAGAAGCGGCTTCTTCGCACACAGAGCATTGTGGCGAGCGCAGGGAGCTCCTGAGAGCGGTTTGTGCCGAAAGAAGCCCGGGACCGGCACTTAGCTTCGGAGAGCTGCGTATCTGCGTCTTCTGCGTGTCTTGCCGCTCTACACTCAGCCAAAAGCTTTTCCACCATATCTTGCAAGGAGAAACTCTGCCAGGAAAGAAAACATCCAAAATCTTGTTCTAAAGCTTGCACGCAGGTCTGCAAAGACTCTGGCAAGAATGAAAGGTAGTTGTCCAAAACTCGTTCTTTTCCAATAGAATAACCATGGAAAAGGCAGGAGAGTGGTAAAGTACTGTTTTCTCTAAGTCTGAAGGCTGCCCACACTGTGCCTGTGTGCTGCAGCTTGCATCTTCGCCTTTGGGAAGCTGCCGCTCGCCGATTCTCCCGCAGGCGAAGAAGCGGCTTCTTCGCACACAGAGCATTGTGGCGAGCGCAGGGAGCTCCTGAGAGCGGTTTGTGCCGAAAGAAGCCCGGGACCGGCACTTAGCTTCGGAGAGCTGCGTATCTGCGTCTTCTGCGTGTCTTGCCGCTCTACACTCAGCCAAAAGCTTTTCCACCATATCTTGCAAGGAGAAACTCTGCCAGGAAAGAAAACATCCAAAATCTTGTTCTAAAGCTTGCACGCAGGTCTGCAAAGACTCTGGCAAGAATGAAAGGTAGTTGTCCAAAACTCGTTCTTTTCCAATAGAATAACCATGGAAAAGGCAGGAGAGTGGTAAAGTACTGTTTTCTCTAAGTCTGAAGGCTGCCCACACTGTGCCTGTGTGCTGCAGCTTGCATCTTCGCCTTTGGGAAGCTGCCGCTCGCCGATTCTCCCGGAGGCGAAGAAGCGGCTTCTTCGCACACAGAGCATTGTGGCGAGCGCAGGGAGCTCCTGAGAGCGGTTTGTGCCGAAAGAAGCCCGGGACCGGCACTTAGCTTCGGAGAGCTGCGTATCTGCGTCTTCTGCGTGTCTTGCCGCTCTACACTCAGCAAAAAGCTTTTCCACCATATCTTGCAAGGAGAAACTCTGCCAGGAAAGAAAACATCCAAAATCTTGTTCTAAAGCTTGCACGGGGGTCTGCAAAGAGTTTGGCAAGAATGAAAGGTAGTTGTCCAAAACTCGTTCTTTTCCAATAGAATAACCATGGAAAAGGCAGGAGAGTGGTAAAGTACTGTTTTCTCTAAGTCTGAATGCTGCCCACACTGTGCCTGTGTGCTGCAGCTTGCATCTTCGCCTTTGGGAAGCTGCCGCTCGCCGATTCTCCCGCAGGCGAAGAAGCGGCTTCTTCGCACACAGAGCATTGTGGCGAGCGCAGGGAGCTCCTGAGAGCGGTTTGTGCCGAAAGAAGCCCGGGACCGGCACTTAGCTTCGGAGAGCTGCGTATCTGCGTCTTCTGCGTGTCTTGCCGCTCTACACTCAGCAAAAAGCTTTTCCACCATATCTTGCAAGGAGAAACTCTGCCAGGAAAGAAAACATCCAAAATCTTGTTCTAAAGCTTGCACGGGGGTCTGCAAAGAGTTTGGCAAGAATGAAAGGTAGTTGTTCAAAACTCGTTCTTTTCCAATAGAATAACCATGGAAAAGGCAGGAGAGTGGTAAAGTACTGTTTTCTCTAAGTCTGAAGGCTGCCCACACTGTGCCTGTGTGCTGCAGCTTGCATCTTCGCCTTTGGGAAGCTGCCGCTCGCCGATTCTCCCGGAGGCGAAGAAGCGGCTTCTTCGCACACAGAGCATTGTGGCGAGCGCAGGGAGCTCCTGAGAGCGGTTTGTGCCGAAAGAAGCCCGGGACCGGCACTTAGCTTCGGAGAGCTGCGTATCTGCGTCTTCTGCGTGTCTTGCCGCTCTACACTCAGCAAAAAGCTTTTCCACCATATCTTGCAAGGAGAAACTCTGCCAGGAAAGAAAACATCCAAAATCTTGTTCTAAAGCTTGCACGGGGGTCTGCAAAGAGTTTGGCAAGAATGAAAGGTAGTTGTCCAAAACTCGTTCTTTTCCAATAGAATAACCATGGAAAAGGCAGGAGAGTGGTAAAGTACTGTTTTCTCTAAGTCTGAAGGCTGCCCACACTGTGCCTGTGTGCTGCAGCTTGCATCTTCGCCTTTGGGAAGCTGCCGCTCGCCGATTCTCCCGCAGGCGAAGAAGCGGCTTCTTCGCACACAGAGCATTGTGGCGAGCGCAGGGAGCTCCTGAGAGCGGTTTGTGCCGAAAGAAGCCCGGGACCGGCACTTAGCTTCGGAGAGCTGCGTATCTGCGTCTTCTGCGTGTCTTGCCGCTCTACACTCAGCCAAAAGCTTTTCCACCATATCTTGCAAGGAGAAACTCTGCCAGGAAAGAAAACATCCAAAATCTTGTTCTAAAGCTTGCACGGGGGTCTGCAAAGAGTTTGGCAAGAATGAAAGGTAGTTGTCCAAAACTCGTTCTTTTCCAATAGAATAACCATGGAAAAGGCAGGAGAGTGGTAAAGTACTGTTTTCTCTAAGTCTGAAGGCTGCCCACACTGTGCCTGTGTGCTGCAGCTTGCATCTTCGCCTTTGGGAAGCTGCCGCTCGCCGATTCTCCCGCAGGCGAAGAAGCGGCTTCTTCGCACACAGAGCATTGTGGCGAGCGCAGGGAGCTCCTGAGAGCGGTTTGTGCCGAAAGAACCCCAGGACCGGCACTTAGCTTCGGAGAGCTGCGTATCTGCGTCTTCTGCGTGTCTTGCCGCTCTACACTCAGCAAAAAGCTTTTCCACCATATCTTGCAAGGAGAAACTCTGCCAGGAAAGAAAACATCCAAAATCTTGTTCTAAAGCTTGCACGGGGGTCTGCAAAGAGTTTGGCAAGAATGAAAGGTAGTTGTCCAAAACTCGTTCTTTTCCAATAGAATAACCATGGAAAAGGCAGGAGAGTGGTAAAGTACTGTTTTCTCTAAGTCTGAAGGCTGCCCACACTGTGCCTGTGTGCTGCAGCTTGCATCTTCGCCTTTGGGAAGCTGCCGCTCGCCGATTCTCCCGGAGGCGAAGAAGCGGCTTCTTCGCACACAGAGCATTGTGGCGAGCGCAGGGAGCTCCTGAGAGCGGTTTGTGCCGAAAGAAGCCCGGGACCGGCACTTAGCTTCGGAGAGCTGCGTATCTGCGTCTTCTGCGTGTCTTGCCGCTCTACACTCAGCAAAAAGCTTTTCCACCATATCTTGCAAGGAGAAACTCTGCCAGGAAAGAAAACATCCAAAATCTTGTTCTAAAGCTTGCACGGGGGTCTGCAAAGAGTTTGGCAAGAATGAAAGGTAGTTGTCCAAAACTCGTTCTTTTCCAATAGAATAACCATGGAAAAGGCAGGAGAGTGGTAAAGTACTGTTTTCTCTAAGTCTGAAGGCTGCCCACACTGTGCCTGTGTGCTGCAGCTTGCATCTTCGCCTTTGGGAAGCTGCCGCTCGCCGATTCTCCCGCAGGCGAAGAAGCGGCTTCTTCGCACACAGAGCATTGTGGCGAGCGCAGGGAGCTCCTGAGAGCGGTTTGTGCCGAAAGAAGCCCGGGACCGGCACTTAGCTTCGGAGAGCTGCGTATCTGCGTCTTCTGCGTGTCTTGCCGCTCTACACTCAGCCAAAAGCTTTTCCACCATATCTTGCAAGGAGAAACTCTGCCAGGAAAGAAAACATCCAAAATCTTGTTCTAAAGCTTGCACGGGGGTCTGCAAAGAGTTGGGCAAGAATGAAAGGTAGTTGTCCAAAACTCGTTCTTTTCCAATATAATAACCATGGAAAAGGCAGGAGAGTGGTAAAGTACTGTTTTCTCTAAGTCTGAAGGCTGCCCACACTGTGCCTGTGTGCTGCAGCTTGCATCTTCGCCTTTGGGAAGCTGCCGCTCGCCGATTCTCCCGCAGGCGAAGAAGCGGCTTCTTCGCACACAGAGCATTGTGGCAAGCGCAGGGAGCTCCTGAGAGCGGTTTGTGCCGAAAGAAGCCTGGGACCGGCACTTAGCTTCGGAGAGCTGCGTATCTGCGTCTTCTGTGTGTCTTGCCGCTCTACACTCAGCAAAAAGCTTTTCCACCATATCTTGCAAAGAGAAACTTTGCCAGGAAAGAAAACATCCAAAATCTTGTTCTAAAGCTTGCACGGGGGTCTGCAAAGAGTTTGGCAAGAATGAAAGGTAGTTGTCCAAAACTCGTTCTTTTCCAATAGAATATAACAACGGAAAAGGCAGGAGAGTGGTAAAGTACTGGTTTCTCTAAGTCTGAATGCAGCCCACACTGTGCCTGCATGGTGCGGCTTGCATCTTCGCCTTTGGGAAGCTGCCGCTCGCCGATTCTCCCGGAGGCGAAGAAGCGGCTTCTTCGCACACAGAGCATTGTGGCGAGCGCAGGGAGCTCCTGAGAGCGGTTTGTGCCGAAAGAAGCCCGGGACCGGCACTTAGCTTCGGAGAGCTGCGTATCTGCGTCTTCTGCGTGTCTTGCCGCTCTACACTCAGCCAAAAGCTTTTCCACCATATCTTGCAAGGAGAAACTCTGCCAGGAAAGAAAACATCCAAAATCTTGTTCTAAAGCTTGCACGCAGGTCTGCAAAGACTCTGGCAAGAATGAAAGGTAGTTGTCCAAAACTCGTTCTTTTCCAATAGAATAACCATGGAAAAGGCAGGAGAGTGGTAAAGTACTGTTTTCTCTAAGTCTGAAGGCTGCCCACACTGTGCCTGTGTGCTGCAGCTTGCATCTTCGCCTTTGGGAAGCTGCCGCTCGCCGATTCTCCCGGAGGCGAAGAAGCGGCTTCTTCGCACACAGAGCATTGTGGCGAGCGCAGGGAGCTCCTGAGAGCGGTTTGTGCCGAAAGAAGCCCGGGACCGGCACTTAGCTTCGGAGAGCTGCGTATCTGCGTCTTCTGCGTGTCTTGCCGCTCTACACTCAGCCAAAAGCTTTTCCACCATATCTTGCAAGGAGAAACTCTGCCAGGAAAGAAAACATCCAAAATCTTGTTCTAAAGCTTGCACGCAGGTCTGCAAAGACTCTGGCAAGAATGAAAGGTAGTTGTCCAAAACTCGTTCTTTTCCAATAGAATAACCATGGAAAAGGCAGGAGAGTGGTAAAGTACTGTTTTCTCTAAGTCTGAAGGCTGCCCACACTGTGCCTGTGTGCTGCAGCTTGCATCTTCGCCTTTGGGAAGCTGCCGCTCGCCGATTCTCCCGGAGGCGAAGAAGCGGCTTCTTCGCACACAGAGCATTGTGGCGAGCGCAGGGAGCTCCTGAGAGCGGTTTGTGCCGAAAGAAGCCCGGGACCGGCACTTAGCTTCGGAGAGCTGCGTATCTGCGTCTTCTGCGTGTCTTGCCGCTCTACACTCAGCAAAAAGCTTTTCCACCATATCTTGCAAGGAGAAACTCTGCCAGGAAAGAAAACATCCAAAATCTTGTTCTAAAGCTTGCACGGGGGTCTGCAAAGAGTTTGGCAAGAATGAAAGGTAGTTGTCCAAAACTCGTTCTTTTCCAATAGAATAACCATGGAAAAGGCAGGAGAGTGGTAAAGTACTGTTTTCTCTAAGTCTGAATGCTGCCCACACTGTGCCTGTGTGCTGCAGCTTGCATCTTCGCCTTTGGGAAGCTGCCGCTCGCCGATTCTCCCGCAGGCGAAGAAGCGGCTTCTTCGCACACAGAGCATTGTGGCGAGCGCAGGGAGCTCCTGAGAGCGGTTTGTGCCGAAAGAAGCCCGGGACCGGCACTTAGCTTCGGAGAGCTGCGTATCTGCGTCTTCTGCGTGTCTTGCCGCTCTACACTCAGCAAAAAGCTTTTCCACCATATCTTGCAAGGAGAAACTCTGCCAGGAAAGAAAACATCCAAAATCTTGTTCTAAAGCTTGCACGGGGGTCTGCAAAGAGTTTGGCAAGAATGAAAGGTAGTTGTCCAAAACTCGTTCTTTTCCAATAGAATAACCATGGAAAAGGCAGGAGAGTGGTAAAGTACTGTTTTCTCGAAGTCTGAAGGCTGCCCACACTGTGCCTGTGTGCTGCAGCTTGCATCTTCGCCTTTGGGAAGCTGCCGCTCGCCGATTCTCCCGGAGGCGAAGAAGCGGCTTCTTCGCACACAGAGCATTGTGGCGAGCGCAGGGAGCTCCTGAGAGCGGTTTGTGCCGAAAGAAGCCCGGGACCGGCACTTAGCTTCGGAGAGCTGCGTATCTGCGTCTTCTGCGTGTCTTGCCGCTCTACACTCAGCAAAAAGCTTTTCCACCATATCTTGCAAGGAGAAACTCTGCCAGGAAAGAAAACATCCAAAATCTTGTTCTAAAGCTTGCACGGGGGTCTGCAAAGAGTTTGGCAAGAATGAAAGGTAGTTGTCCAAAACTCGTTCTTTTCCAATAGAATAACCATGGAAAAGGCAGGAGAGTGGTAAAGTACTGTTTTCTCTAAGTCTGAAGGCTGCCCACACTGTGCCTGTGTGCTGCAGCTTGCATCTTCGCCTTTGGGAAGCTGCCGCTCGCCGATTCTCCCGGAGGCGAAGAAGCGGCTTCTTCGCACACAGAGCATTGTGGCGAGCGCAGGGAGCTCCTGAGAGCGGTTTGTGCCGAAAGAAGCCCGGGACCGGCACTTAGCTTCGGAGAGCTGCGTATCTGCGTCTTCTGCGTGTCTTGCCGCTCTACACTCAGCCAAAAGCTTTTCCACCATATCTTGCAAGGAGAAACTCTGCCAGGAAAGAAAACATCCAAAATCTTGTTCTAAAGCTTGCACGGGGGTCTGCAAAGAGTTGGGCAAGAATGAAAGGTAGTTGTCCAAAACTCGTTCTTTTCCAATAGAATAACCATGGAAAAGGCAGGAGAGTGGTAAAGTACTGTTTTCTCTAAGTCTGAAGGCTGCCCACACTGTGCCTGTGTGCTGCAGCTTGCATCTTCGCCTTTGGGAAGCTGCCGCTCGCCGATTCTCCCGCAGGCGAAGAAGCGGCTTCTTCGCACACAGAGCATTGTGGCGAGCGCAGGGAGCTCCTGAGAGCGGTTTGTGCCGAAAGAAGCCCGGGACCGGCACTTAGCTTCGGAGAGCTGCGTATCTGCGTCTTCTGCGTGTCTTGCCGCTCTACACTCAGCAAAAAGCTTTTCCACCATATCTTGCAAGGAGAAACTCTGCCAGGAAAGAAAACATCCAAAATCTTGTTCTAAAGCTTGCACGGGGGTCTGCAAAGAGTTTGGCAAGAATGAAAGGTAGTTGTCCAAAACTCGTTCTTTTCCAATAGAATAACCATGGAAAAGGCAGGAGAGTGGTAAAGTACTGTTTTCTCTAAGTCTGAAGGCTGCCCACACTGTGCCTGTGTGCTGCAGCTTGCATCTTCGCCTTTGGGAAGCTGCCGCTCGCCGATTCTCCCGGAGGCGAAGAAGCGGCTTCTTCACACACAGAGCATTGTGGCGAGCGCAGGGAGCTCCTGAGAGCGGTTTGTGCCGAAAGAAGCCCGGGACCGGCACTTAGCTTCGGAGAGCTGCGTATCTGCGTCTTCTGCGTGTCTTGCCGCTCTACACTCAGCCAAAAGCTTTTCCACCATATCTTGCAAGGAGAAACTCTGCCAGGAAAGAAAACATCCAAAATCTTGTTCTAAAGCTTGCACGGGGGTCTGCAAAGAGTTTGGCAAGAATGAAAGGTAGTTGTCCAAAACTCGTTCTTTTCCAATAGAATAACCATGGAAAAGGCAGGAGAGTGGTAAAGTACTGTTTTCTCTAAGTCTGAAGGCTGCCCACACTGTGCCTGTGTGCTGCAGCTTGCATCTTCGCCTTTGGGAAGCTGCCGCTCGCCGATTCTCCCGCAGGCGAAGAAGCGGCTTCTTCGCACACAGAGCATTGTGGCGAGCGCAGGGAGCTCCTGAGAGCGGTTTGTGCCGAAAGAAGCCCGGGACCGGCACTTAGCTTCGGAGAGCTGCGTATCTGCGTCTTCTGCGTGTCTTGCCGCTCTACACTCAGCCAAAAGCTTTTCCACCATATCTTGCAAGGAGAAACTCTGCCAGGAAAGAAAACATCCAAAATCTTGTTCTAAAGCTTGCACGGGGGTCTGCAAAGAGTTTGGCAAGAATGAAAGGTAGTTGTCCAAAACTCGTTCTTTTCCAATAGAATAACCATGGAAAAGGCAGGAGAGTGGTAAAGTACTGTTTTCTCTAAGTCTGAAGGCTGCCCACACTGTGCCTGTGTGCTGCAGCTTGCATCTTCGCCTTTGGGAAGCTGCCGCTCGCCGATTCTCCCACAGGCGAAGAAGCGGCTTCTTCGCACACAGAGCATTGTGGCGAGCGCAGGGAGCTCCTGAGAGCGGTTTGTGCCGAAAGAAGCCCGGGACCGGCACTTAGCTTCGGAGAGCTGCGTATCTGCGTCTTCTGCGTGTCTTGCCGCTCTACACTCAGCAAAAAGCTTTTCCACCATATCTTGCAAGGAGAAACTCTGCCAGGAAAGAAAACATCCAAAATCTTGTTCTAAAGCTTGCACGGGGGTCTGCAAAGAGTTGGGCAAGAATGAAAGGTAGTTGTCCAAAACTCGTTCTTTTCCAATAGAATAACCATGGAAAAGGCAGGAGAGTGGTAAAGTACTGTTTTCTCTAAGTCTGAATGCTGCCCACACTGTGCCTGTTTGCTGCAGCTTGCATCTTCGCCTTTGGGAAGCTGCCGCTCGCCGATTCTCCCGGAGGCGAAGAAGCGGCTTCTTCGCACACAGAGCATTGTGGCGAGCGCAGGGAGCTCCTGAGAGCGGTTTGTGCCGAAAGAAGCCCGGGACCGGCACTTAGCTTCGGAGAGCTGCGTATCTGCGTCTTCTGCGTGTCTTGCCGCTCTACACTCAGCAAAAAGCTTTTCCACCATATCTTGCAAGGAGAAACTCTGCCAGGAAAGAAAACATCCAAAATCTTGTTCTAAAGCTTGCACGCAGGTCTGCAAAGAGTTTGGCAAGAATGAAAGGTAGTTGTCCAAAACTCGTTCTTTTCCAATAGAATAACCATGGAAAAGGCAGGAGAGTGGTAAAGTACTGTTTTCTCTAAGTCTGAAGGCTGCCCACACTGTGCCTGTGTGCTGCAGCTTGCATCTTCGCCTTTGGGAAGCTGCCGCTTGCCGATTCTCCCGGAGGCGAAGAAGCGGCTTCTTCGCACACAGAGCATTGTGGCGAGCGCAGGGAGCTCCTGAGAGCGGTTTGTGCCGAAAGAAGCCCGGGACCGGCACTTAGCTTCGGAGAGCTGCGTATCTGCGTCTTCTGCGTGTCTTGCCGCTCTACACTCAGCCAAAAGCTTTTCCACCATATCTTGCAAGGAGAAACTCTGCCAGGAAAGAAAACATCCAAAATCTTGTTCTAAAGCTTGCACGGGGGTCTGCAAAGAGTTTGGCAAGAATGAAAGGTAGTTGTCCAAAACTCGTTCTTTTCCAATAGAATAACCATGGAAAAGGCAGGAGAGTGGTAAAGTACTGTTTTCTCTAAGTCTGAAGGCTGCCCACACTGTGCCTGTGTGCTGCAGCTTGCATCTTCGCCTTTGGGAAGCTGCCGCTCGCCGATTCTCCCGCAGGCGAAGAAGCGGCTTCTTCGCACACAGAGCATTGTGGCGAGCGCAGGGAGCTCCTGAGAGCGGTTTGTGCCGAAAGAAGCCCGGGACCGGCACTTAGCTTCGGAGAGCTGCGTATCTGCGTCTTCTGCGTGTCTTGCCGCTCTACACTCAGCCAAAAGCTTTTCCACCATATCTTGCAAGGAGAAACTCTGCCAGGAAAGAAAACATCCAAAATCTTGTTCTAAAGCTTGCACGGGGGTCTGCAAAGAGTTTGGCAAGAATGAAAGGTAGTTGTCCAAAACTCGTTCTTTTCCAATAGAATAACCATGGAAAAGGCAGGAGAGTGGTAAAGTACTGTTTTCTCTAAGTCTGAAGGCTGCCCACACTGTGCCTGTGTGCTGCAGCTTGCATCTTCGCCTTTGGGAAGCTGCCGCTCGCCGATTCTCCCGGAGGCGAAGAAGCGGCTTCTTCGCACACAGAGCATTGTGGCGAGCGCAGGGAGCTCCTGAGAGCGGTTTGTGCCGAAAGAAGCCCGGGACCGGCACTTAGCTTCAGAGAGCTGCGTATCTGCGTCTTCTGCGTGTCTTGCCGCTCTACACTCAGCCAAAAGCTTTTCCACCATATCTTGCAAGGAGAAACTCTGCCAGGAAAGAAAACATCCAAAATCTTGTTCTAAAGCTTGCACGGGGGTCTGCAAAGAGTTTGGCAAGAATGAAAGGTAGTTGTCCAAAACTCGTTCTTTTCCAATAGAATAACCATGGAAAAGGCAGGAGAGTGGTAAAGTACTGTTTTCTCTAAGTCTGAAGGCTGCCCACACTGTGCCTGTGTGCTGCAGCTTGCATCTTCGCCTTTGGGAAGCTGCCGCTCGCCGATTCTCCCGCAGGCGAAGAAGCGGCTTCTTCGCACACAGAGCATTGTGGCGAGCGCAGGGAGCTCCTGAGAGCGGTTTGTGCCGAAAGAAGCCCGGGACCGGCACTTAGCTTCGGAGAGCTGCGTATCTGCGTCTTCTGCGTGTCTTGCCGCTCTACACTCAGCCAAAAGCTTTTCCACCATATCTTGCAAGGAGAAACTCTGCCAGGAAAGAAAACATCCAAAATCTTGTTCTAAAGCTTGCACGGGGGTCTGCAAAGAGTTTGGCAAGAATGAAAGGTAGTTGTCCAAAACTCGTTCTTTTCCAATAGAATAACCATGGAAAAGGCAGGAGAGTGGTAAAGTACTGTTTTCTCTAAGTCTGAAGGCTGCCCACACTGTGCCTGTGTGCTGCAGCTTGCATCTTCGCCTTTGGGAAGCTGCCGCTCGCCGATTCTCCCGGAGGCGAAGAAGCGGCTTCTTCGCACACAGAGCATTGTGGCGAGCGCAGGGAGCTCCTGAGAGCGGTTTGTGCCGAAAGAAGCCCGGGACCGGCACTTAGCTTCGGAGAGCTGCGTATCTGCGTCTTCTGCGTGTCTTGCCGCTCTACACTCAGCAAAAAGCTTTTCCACCATATCTTGCAAGGAGAAACTCTGCCAGGAAAGAAAACATCCAAAATCTTGTTCTAAAGCTTGCACGGGGGTCTGCAAAGAGTTGGGCAAGAATGAAAGGTAGTTGTCCAAAACTCGTTCTTTTCCAATAGAATAACCATGGAAAAGGCAGGAGAGTGGTAAAGTACTGTTTTCTCTAAGTCTGAATGCTGCCCACACTGTGCCTGTTTGCTGCAGCTTGCATCTTCGCCTTTGGGAAGCTGCCGCTCGCCGATTCTCCCGGAGGCGAAGAAGCGGCTTCTTCGCACACAGAGCATTGTGGCGAGCGCAGGGAGCTCCTGAGAGCGGTTTGTGCCGAAAGAAGCCCGGGACCGGCACTTAGCTTCGGAGAGCTGCGTATCTGCGTCTTCTGCGTGTCTTGCCGCTCTACACTCAGCAAAAAGCTTTTCCACCATATCTTGCAAGGAGAAACTCTGCCAGGAAAGAAAACATCCAAAATCTTGTTCTAAAGCTTGCACGCAGGTCTGCAAAGAGTTTGGCAAGAATGAAAGGTAGTTGTCCAAAACTCGTTCTTTTCCAATAGAATAACCATGGAAAAGGCAGGAGAGTGGTAAAGTACTGTTTTCTCTAAGTCTGAAGGCTGCCCACACTGTGCCTGTGTGCTGCAGCTTGCATCTTCGCCTTTGGGAAGCTGCCGCTCGCCGATTCTCCCGGAGGCGAAGAAGCGGCTTCTTCGCACACAGAGCATTGTGGCGAGCGCAGGGAGCTCCTGAGAGCGGTTTGTGCCGAAAGAAGCCCGGGACCGGCACTTAGCTTCGGAGAGCTGCGTATCTGCGTCTTCTGCGTGTCTTGCCGCTCTACACTCAGCCAAAAGCTTTTCCACCATATCTTGCAAGGAGAAACTCTGCCAGGAAAGAAAACATCCAAAATCTTGTTCTAAAGCTTGCACGGGGGTCTGCAAAGAGTTTGGCAAGAATGAAAGGTAGTTGTCCAAAACTCGTTCTTTTCCAATAGAATAACCATGGAAAAGGCAGGAGAGTGGTAAAGTACTGTTTTCTCTAAGTCTGAAGGCTGCCCACACTGTGCCTGTGTGCTGCAGCTTGCATCTTCGCCTTTGGGAAGCTGCCGCTCGCCGATTCTCCCGCAGGCGAAGAAGCGGCTTCTTCGCACACAGAGCATTGTGGCAAGCGCAGGGAGCTCCTGAGAGCGGTTTGTGCCGAAAGAAGCCTGGGACCGGCACTTAGCTTCGGAGAGCTGCGTATCTGCGTCTTCTGTGTGTCTTGCCGCTCTACACTCAGCAAAAAGCTTTTCCACCATATCTTGCAAAGAGAAACTCTGCCAGGAAAGAAAACATCCAAAATCTTGTTCTAAAGCTTGCACGGGGGTCTGCAAAGAGTTTGGCAAGAATGAAAGGTAGTTGTCCAAAACTCGTTCTTTTCCAATAGAATAACCATGGAAAAGGCAGGAGAGTGGTAAAGTACTGTTTTCTCTAAGTCTTAAGGCAGCCCACACTGTGCCTGCATGGTGCGGCTTGCATCTTCGCCTTTGGGAAGCTGCCGCTCGCAGTGTCTCCCGAGGCGAAGAAGCGGCTTCTTTGCACACAGAGCATTGGGCCGGTCGCGGTGAGCACCTAAGAGCGGCTTCTGCCGAAAGAAGCCCGGGACCGGCACTTAGCTTCGGAGAGCTGCGTATCTGCGTCTTCTGCGTGTCTTGCCGCTCAACACTCAGCAAAAAGCTTTTCCACCATATCTTGCAAAGAGAAACTCTGCCAGGAAAGAAAACATCCCCGATCTTCTTCTAAAAGTTGCACAGAGGACTGCAGGGTGTTTAAGAAGATGAAAAGGATAGTGTCCCGAAACTCCTTTTATTCGAATATAACGTGAATGAAACGGCAGGAGAATGCTAAAGTACTCGTTTCTATCAATTTGAAAGCTTCACACGCTATATCCGTGTGCTGCGGCTTGCATCTTCGCCTTTGGGAAGCGGCCGTTCTCTCCATCTCCCGGAGGCGAAGAAGTGGCTTCTTCGCGCACAGAGCATTGTGCCGGTGGCGGTGTTCTCCGGAGAGCGGCTTCTGACGAAAGACGCCCTGGCAGGGGGCTTAGTTTCGGAGAGCTCTTTACTCTGCCTTCTGCCTCTCTGGTCGCATAAAACTTAGCAAAAAGCTTTTTTACTATGTCTTGCAAGGACCAACTGTGCCAGTATGGAAAGCATCTCCGCTCTTGTTCTAGAAGTTGCACGGAGGTCTGCAGAGTGTTTAGCAAGAAGCAAAAGAAAGTTGTCCAAAACTCCTTCTTTTGGAATGGTAATGTGAATGGAAAAGGCCGGAGAGTGGTAAGGTACTGTTTTCTTTAGGTTTGAGAGCTGCACACACAATCCCCATGTTGTGCGACTTTTTTCTTCGCTTTTAAAGACGCGGCCGCGGTCTCCGTCTCCCGGAGGCGAAGAAGCCGCTTCTTTGCACACAGAGCATTGTGCCGGTCGCGCTGCGCTCCGGAGCACGGCTTCTGCGGAAAGACGCCCGGGAGCGGTCCTTACCTTCGGAGAGCTCCGTATCTCTGAATCTGCGTCTCTTGTCGCCTACATCTTAGCAAAAAGCTTTTCTACTAGGTCTCGCAAGGAGAAACTCTCCCAGTACAAAAAGCATCCCGGATCTTTTTCTGGAAGTTGCACGGAGTGTCAGCAGAGTGTTAGGCAAGAAGCAAAAGAAAGTTGTCCAAAACCCCTTTTCTTCCAATGTTAATGTGAATTGAAAAGGCAGGAGAATGAGGAAGTGCTGTTTTCTGTCCGTTTGAAAGCTGTCACAAGGAGAAACTCTATCAGCACCTCAAGTTTTCCTCCATTTTACTCCCGATCTTTCTTTTGCTGTGCAGTCAAGAAGCACCCCACTTTCTTAGTTATGCTGCAGGTTGTCTTCAAATGGCTTTGCTTTCTGTCCCCTCCTCCCCATTTCTAACAGGCACAAGCACATTCCCTTCCCGGAACAAAATCCTGGTAATAGAGCCAGGAAGACTACGCTTTGACTTTGAGAACCAAAACCTATCTAAGAGAAAATAGTCCATTCTTTGAGACCCAATATCACACATCTGTGTGCAGGAGGAAGAGGGGTGCGTGCGTGCGTGAATGGGAAGTGTACTCGCCAACAAACTAGAGCCAATATTAGTAACCAACATGTAACAAGTGTGGACGTATCTAATTCCCGGCTCTTTTTTGGATCTTTTTTCTTCAAGGTTATTTTGCTTTTAAAGATTTTCTAGTCATTTGAAAGATTCTTCTTGGTTTGTGTGAGAATAGAAATCTCCATAAAGCTTACTACGTAAAAGCAGGGTAATCTTTTGGACTTGATGATGACTATTTGGGAGATGATATTTCCATCTGCATAAATCAATTTCCTTGTTTTGGAAATATTTTTGTCACGGAAAGTAGTAAGTTTCAAGATGTGTTTTTAGAAGGTGTAAAAATTGAGATCCTCATTTGTAGCAAAGCAATACAAAGAATATCCCTTAAAACCATCCACTCCATCATTTCATTTTTGTATTTTTGTCTTTTCAATAGCTAGTTCTCACTTTCAGGTGGCTTTTAAATGCCATGGTTTGACACAATTTTGTTATTCATTTCTAAGCTTCAAAATGATATTTAAGAAGAGTAATTTCCTGTAACTACTGGACAGTTTGCAAATTAACATCAAAGTGGAGGGAGGGAGGGAAGGAAGTGGCAGAAGGACGTGGCAGAAAGAAGGACATAGTGGAAGGAAGGCAGTGAAGGAAGGAAGTGGGGGAAGGAAAGAAAAGAAAGAAGGAAAGAGAGAAAGAAAAGAAAGAAAGAAAGAAAGAAAGAAAGAAAGAAAGAAAGAAAGAAAGAAAGAAAGAAAGAAAGAAAGAAAGAAAGAAAGAAAGAAAGAAAGAAAGAAAGAAAGAAAGAAAGAAAGAAAGAAAGAAAGAAAGAAAGAAAGAAAGAAAGAAAGAAAGAAAGAAAGAAAGAAAGAAAGAAAGAAAGAAAGAAAGAAAGAAAGAAAGAAAGAAAGAAAGAAAGAAAGAGAAGGGAAGAAAATTCCCAAATGTCAGAAACGTTAAAGATGATAAAATACTTGCGTGTATGATAAAGAGCGAGGACTAGATATTAGATATAGTATTGCTAAATGGCACATAAATGTGAGACCCAAACAGTTCAACTCATTGGATAGCAGTTTCTCAGCATGAATATGTTATTTCTAGCTTCAACTTCTTACTGCTACTGTACAGAATGATTACCATAGAATAATGGAATGGTTGGCTTTGGAAGGGACCTTAAATTCACCTACCTCCTCCCCACCATGTCATTGTCAGGGACACCTTCCACTAGACCGCCTTAAGCTCAAAGACCCATTCAAGCTGGCCTTGATCACTTCCAGGAATTGGTCACCCACAATATGTTCTAGTGTCTCCCAACCATCTTGGCAAGGAATTTCTTCCCAATAGCCAAAGGAAACCTATACTCTTCAGGTTTTAAAGCCATCCACACTTTTCCTATTGCTCCGTGCCCTTGTGTAGCTCACTTGCCTCCTTCTGGTAGGCTGTCTTCAGCTACTGGAGAGCTGCTCTAACAATTTGCCCAGAGTCTGCTCTTCTCCAGGCTGAGAAAACGCCTGCGGGACTCTGACTTGATGACAGACTTCATGTGCTGCACTGGGGGCTCAGACCATTCTTCTTCTTGGAATTGTTGTAGGATGCTCAACCCCTGTTGACTGTGGTACAGGTACACAGTTCATTGTGGTACAGGTAATAAATAGATGATTGTTTTAATAAAGACACAATTGAAATGATAAGAGCTAAATTTTAACGCAAAATTAATTGGAGAAAGATTCCTAAACCTGTGGCCCGTTACCCCAGCCCATCCATTGATTGTAAATGACATTCCTTGCAGATGTTATGATACATGAACCAAAGCCAAGTGATGGATACTGCTTAAGATAGATGTTCTACCTGCTTACTGCAATATGGTCTTATCAGTCTAAAACAATCCCCCGAACATTAAGAACAAGAGATTACATCATGAAGTAATGAAGTGCTTTGGTTGAAAGTAAAAGGCATTTGAAAGAAATGGGTTTGGGGGCTAACGCAGCAAGATCTCAGAAATGGAGTGCCAGCTTAGTTCTCTGCTTCAGAGACAAGTGAAGCAATTCAGAAGTGTCCTCCTGTGAAAAAGGTTGACAGATCTTTCTGCACAACAGTTAACAGACGGCATCAGAAATGTGTGCAAATAACATACTAGCCACTACAAGTTTGTCCTCCAGGAGTGGAAGGGCCACTCAGACGCATAGCAGTGGTCTTGCTGCTGTGCCTGTTCAAATAGACAGAAAAGAATGAGGAAAACAAATTTTTCCATCTAGTTTGTTTCAGTATTGGTACAAAGACTATTTTCCCGCCCTCAGGAGACAGCAAAAACAGTCAACAACTGAAATGCTTCAGAAATGGAAATGATCTGAATCACAAATATTTCTTTTCACATCAAATTTAAAGCCTAAGTCATAACTGTCAAACAGATAGAACTACTTAAAGATGAATGTACTATACATACTAAAATATTCCCAGAGATAACTATTGTGTCCTTAGTCTGTTTAAAAGTCTAGACTTCCTGGTAAAAAAACTTGTACAGCGCTGAGGTAGCTCCACGACATTCTCTTTTCAGATTAATTAAACTCTTCAGTCTCACCACCGTTACCAATGGATTTCTGTAAGTCCTTGAAAACCAGTAATTTCCCTTTTTTCCTTCTATGAAAAAAATGACAGTGACAAGAGTTATTTGCACTCCCTATTTTCTGAAACAAGCCTGAACATCAAGCCTTAAGAACTTTATCATGAGTTTTACTTCAAACTAAATTTTAAGAGAATGGCAGAAAGAATGGGAGCCTCAAGCAAAAGAATTTAGGCTTCTAATTCTTGGGTTGTCTTCTTACTTACCTAAGACAAGAAGTGGAAAGAGAATAGATTAGAGTTAGCAGCTGTTTAAGATTTGCACGTACTCTTCCACTCTTCCAAGAGGTCAAGGATGCTTTTCTGGCCCTCCCTCCCTCCACAAGCTGCAGCTTCCTTCAAAGCACATTCACCTGCTGTGCAATGGAGCTCCCCACGAGCTCCATTGTGTTCCTCCACGGTTCTCCAGGGACTGCTGGGAGACAACCTGCTTGATGATGATGTCCTCCAGGGACTGTGGGGGATTCTTTGCTGTGTCAACTGGAGCACCTTCTCCTCCTTCTTGTCTCACTTTAGTATCATGCAGCTGCTTCTCATACTTCTTTTTTCCCTCACTTGTCACTGCCTATTCATATGTTTTGTACTTTTGACAATATATTTTCACAATGACTGATGGGCTCAGTTGCAGAAATGTGTCTTGCTAGAAAATTGGATACTATAGAAAACCATGATTTTACAGCAAAGAATAGTGGAAGTACAAATATACTGCTAAAGAACCGGAAAATTGACAATCATTCATTGTAATACGTCCCCTCATTTTGCCTTCTTTCTCCTTAAGATCTGGAAAGACTACTGGGCACTGAAAAACACTACAGTGTTGTTTCAAAGAAAAGACTTTTTTAGGATTCTAAGGCGCATGTTCCAATTGCTTGAGAAAATTGAGAAAAGGCACTTTGTCTTTTGTGATAAATATCATTAGCCAGTAGGGACAAAGTCTGACCAACAAGAGCAGATCAAAATCTGATGAGACCAAGCAATATACCTTGAGTGGCCAGGACAGAACCATTGAGTCATTGAATCTGTTGAATTGGAAGGACCCCATCAGGATCATCATCAGTCCAACTCCTGGCCCTGCCTGGGGCCATCCTTGAGAATCACACCATATGCCTGAGAGCAATGTCCCAAACTCAGACAGGTGTGATGGTGTGACCACTCCCTGGAAAGACTCTTCCAGTGCCCAGCCATTCTCTGGTTAAAAACTTTTTCCGGATACCCAACCTAAACCTCCCCTGACTCAGCTGCATGCCATTTCTTTGAGTCCTGTCTTTGTAGACCTCATTTGAGGACTTTCTAATACCAAGGTGATTCCGCCCCAGAGCAGAGCAGAGCAGAGCAGAGCAGAGAAGAGCAGAGCAGAGCAGAGCAGAGCAGAGCAGAGCAGAGCAAGACAATCCCCTTCCTTGCCCAGCTGGTGATACTGTGCCTGATGCACCCCAGGACAGGCTTGGCCCTCCTGGCTGCCAGGGCACTGCTGATGCACATTCAGCTTGCCATTGGCCAGGAGCCTGGGTCCCTTTCTGCAGTGCTTCTCCCAGCCTCTTGCTCCCTCCCCAGTCTATACACCCACCAGGATTGCCCTGTTGCAGGTGCTGAATCCAGCACTTGCCCTTGTTCCACTCCATCTGGTTGGTGATTGCCTGTGGGAATCCTCAAAAACAGAGGGGTTTGGGAAAGCTGCAAAAGGAAGGCCTCAGAGACAGCAGAACTGTCATTGGAGCTAAGCAGTAGTCATAAGGTTTGTCAGCAGAAAAATTAGATGAGAAGTAGAAAAGTAAGGACAAATGGAACAATGGTCTGTGTATTAATGCTTGTCTAGAATAACTCCCTAAGCTACAGCAAAGTATATCTAGCGCGATGTTAGGTAGTTCTAAGCTTAATAATGGAGCTCTGTGCGTTGTATCTTAAGGCTTACAAGCAGGTCTTTTATTCGAAAGAAGCGAGCATCGTTCTAAGCCCAGGTACATGTCTTTATAGTGATTGGACAGAAGTACTGTCAATATGCTTTTGCTTTGTGTGATTGGTCAAAAAACTTTTCAAGTAAGTTGTAACATTAAGTTCTTTGTCTGCTGCTGGGGACGTGAGCTGCTGGCAGCTTCCCATTGTCATCACCATGTCATGAGACTGATGCTGGAAAAAAACCAGCTTGAGACGCCGTCCCCAGCAGTCCCGCCCCTTTTGTGATTTGTGCATAGACTCCCGGCCAGCAAGAATTGCCCATCTCTCCTATTTGGCAAGATCTCTCTGCAAGGTCTCTGTGCCCTCAAGGGAGTTACTTCACAGCTCCTCCCAATGTAGTGTCTTTGGCAAACTGTCTTAATATTCCTTCAAGTGCTGTGTCCAGGTTGTTCAAAAGATGTTGAAGAGAACTGGCCCAATGATGATACTGTCTTAGCCACTGAAATAAGTGCTTCATACTTCCTCTTGTGCAGAAATCACAACAAATTTCTTTTCTATCCATGCAGATATCTTTTCTTATGCTCATGCTTTTTATCCCAACAGCAGCTGACACGACATTTACAGGCACAGCAACAGCACACTTTTCCTGCTCTTACTAGACTTAACAATTTTGCAACCGGTCAATCAGTGACCTTTGCAACTAAAGTCAGACCTTCAGCATTTCTCATTAAATGAATGTCTTCAGAAGAAAACTTTGCTGCCTACTCTGTACGACTGAAGAATAGATGATAATGAGTTAGCATCACAATCAGTTAAGTACAGAGCCTATACTTTAGCAGGGAAAAAATTAAAAGAAGAGCTCTTTTATGCAACAACTATCTGAGAAACAAAACAACTAGGATCTTCCACAGGGTTCCCTGCAGTAGAAATGTACTTGTATGAATGCAGAAGATAAAAGATGTGGTTTTGAAAGGCTATGTCCTTGCTAAGCTAAATTGGATCTCATCCTGTAGATGAAAGATCAAGGAGCTCAAAGCGGAGCTAGAGAGACATGTCCAGATAATGAGACAGAGCAAAGCATTTTCCAAGATAATTAAGCATTCTGGTGGACTGGCCAGTTAGGTTAAATCTGCCACACCCATTCACTTTCGGGGACTGAACTGTGGAGTGCTAAACCGTATCTGCTGCTGTGCAAAGTAAAAGAGATCCATCCAAATTGTATGGTTAGTGTGAACACTCTCACTCTCAATTGTAAAACACTTCATAAGCTATTAATCAGTCTTAGGAACAAAATGAAATAAAGCTGTTATGCCATCTGGGAATGGGAAAACATGTTCAAAATATTTTTTTCTCTATGCTTTCTTCTTTTTTCTTTTTCTTTTTTTCTTTTTTTTTTTTTTTTTTTTAATCCCACATTATGTGATTGATAATTTCAACCATTCTGGAATGCTTTTAACAGATGAACCCAGCACAGTAGTTTTATTACAGGCTCTTGTCCCTTACATGCTTCAGGACAGGTTTGGAATATACTCCACAGTCAATTAGTGGTTTTTTATCTCTTTTCCCAGAGACAACTTTTAAAGGACTACTTAACCCCTAAAAATCATAATTTCTCTGGTTTCTCCAAGCTTTTTGAGAAAGCTGTTTTGGTTTTGTTTTGGTTTGTTGTTTGTTTTGTTTTACTGCATCATTCCTAATGTCTTCAGACCTACTACAAGAAGAAGTTAAAAATAGATCTTATTTGAAGAGACTGTTAAAGCTAATGAACTGCCAGTCTTGGTATTTGTATCTTTCTAAATCCTTTAAATTCCAAGGTTGCCTTCCTGAATCCTCAGTTACTTAGAAAACATTGTGTTTATAAAACAGACCCAGTTCAATTGCTTCTGCAAACTCACCTTCATTTTATAGGATTGTACTTCAAGAAATCTTGCTTCATTCAAACATTGAAAGTACAGATTTGACATCATCTGTGACCCTTCGATCTGTCTGAACTGTATTTCATTGTGTGAGTTTCTCAGTTGCTTCAAATAAGGACAGAATCTTTTCAATTTGCATAGCATGTTATCTGAAGATCTCCTGTCTGCTTTCTTCACTTGCTTTAATGGGAAGACAAGGGAAATACATTTTGAATGTTATCTTTTAGAGTCTACTTTTACCTACCAGTGTGCTTATATGGACTAGAACCAATGTCAGCTTGAAAGAAGGTATTGTCACGATCCGCTGATACCAAGGGGTTGGTTAACTGGTTGGTTGGTTAACTGATCTCGGAGTGCAACAGACAACCTGGAAAGGGGATTGCAGTATCAATCCAAACAAATGCACCTTTATAGAATGACCACAGCAAATGCCTGAAAGGAATCAGGGAGAGGAAAAGAATAAAAAAGAGGGGGAGAAAGAGAGAGGAGTATAGCTACCAAACATGGAGAGACTAAGTCCTCTTAGTCCAGCCGATAGAGTTTGCCTAGTCACGTTGGGAAGATCTCAAGTCCTGGTTAACTCAAGGTTCTATTATAGTCCATTGCTGAGGGGGGAAACAGAATCTTGAAATGGCTGAGATACAATCAAGAAGAAGAAGAAGTCTATTGAAATTGCTGAGGGGGAAAAAGATATTGAAGACGGGTACAGACAGTCCATGTTCTCAGCAGGATAAGTCAGTATCAGCAGTGAGTGGGACCCACTGTTTCAGGACTGCTTTCTGGGGGAAACCAGTCTAGGTCCGGTGAACACATCTGTAGGCAACACTCAGCAGGCATCCTGCTTCAGTCAGGCCAGCACCCCTGCATCAGAATTACAGGTGTCTCAGTCTCAGTCCTTGGTAGGGGGGCTTCAACCTCGGTGCCTCACGCTGGTAGTGGAGATGAAGGATTTTCCATGGGGGGGCTACCAAGTTGCCCCAGCAAGTTCATCTGGCCAAGAGGTGGGAAAATTCCTGGTCTATTGTCGTGAAGCAGGTGCAAGCATATAGGCCGGGTCGCCCTTTGGCAGGCCCTGCTAGAAGCAGTCACTGAAGACACAGCTGTGAACAATCACTTGGCAGGCCAGAATTCTGCTCAGGGGCCTCAGGATTTTTGGTGTTCATCCATTACTGGCAGGCCAGAATTCCCATCGGTGTCTTTAGGGTCCCAGTGTCTGTCCTGGGAATGGTCGTGAGGCAAATGAGGGGAACTTTAGACTGTCTTTCACACGTATCAGAAAATCTATTTACTGAAATGGCCAAAAAGAATGCATAACATTTACAATTGAGGGGGAAAAAGAAAACCAAACTCAAACCGTTGGAGCAATATCATTCTAGAGAATGCCATGTCTCTATGAAAAATACAAAAAAATTTCTGTTTTCAAACGCACCCACAAATCACCATTTTGCATCTTTTTTGTTGTTGTTGTTGTTGTTTGTTTTAAAGCTCTGGCACTTATCTGATTCCTTTTTGAGTTAGTTCAGCTCATTAATCTAGTAAGAAAGCTGCTAAAATTAAACTGAAAAACCTATGGGGAACAGGATGCCACTTCAGCCATGTTGTAGGGAAGCATTAGGTCAGCCTTCTGTCTTGTAGAAATATGTCTGTCATATAGGAAAATCAATGTGTAGCACTATCTTATTTTGAACTTTCTCATTGCTACTGGGTTCCTGAATGATCAAGATGGTTTAAACCAACAACAGGCAGCCCTCTAAGATACTCCCCAAACTATTGCAATGGAATAACTTGATCAGGTGAAGAGCTCGCTATGCAAAAGCTGAATATGATGTCAAGAATGCTTTGTTGTGGATTACCATTGTTTGGGATCATTTATCCCTTACCCTCCCATGTAGGTATAGGAAAAATTTAAGAAACCACAAGGCTTTTACAGCTGTTCTTGTATTTTGGGATCGTAAGGACTTGGGTTGGTAAACAAAACTGTGGTGAGTTTTACTATTGACTTTATCGCTGTTTCACTTTGAATTAACTGCTTTGCATTTCAGCTTACCCATCAGTATAATGAGAAGAAGAATATCTTCCTTCCTGCCCAAAAGATGTTGAATTATGCCTGTGATGTCACGGACTTAAAGACGAAAACCATTGTGATTGAAAGGAAGTATTGGCATGCCACAAGGTAACTGGAGTGAGCTGTGTTTCCTCCTCAGCTTCACTGTGATAGTAGAATTTTAATTAGCAGTTCCAAAACTTTGTCTTAGCATAGTCTGGTGACATATCTCAGTAGAGCAGTGTCCTAGGGTGACTTTATGATGTTGTATCCCCAGCCATCTGTTCTGTTAATGCTGGATATTATATTCTCTGCCTTCAAGACTGCTTCTGAGAGCAAAGGTGGGGAGAAGAAGAAGTACGGAGTTTGTTATCACAGGCTGCACTCACTCTTCTAAAAGCAACACTGCTCCACATTCTGTGCTGCACTGTGTTGTCTGGGCACTGATGGAGCAGAACAGAGTGTTCTTTGCTTTTCAGTTGGTTTAGCTGGCTGAGGCAGAGTTTTCCCTGGACTGTCTTTTTTCTTTCCCTTTTCTTGGAACTGTTCAAACCTGCTCCAGACTGGGACCTGGAGAGCACTGAGAGCTTGCACTTTGTGGCCTATGGGGGCCTACTCTGGGCAGCAGCCTTTCCTAGTGCCGGAGGGATTGATAACAGAGCAAGCATCCACAGGAGAGACTTTCTGAATTTGTTGTCTCTTCAGAGCGGCGATTGAGTTTTGTCATCTGGTATTGTTCATTTTTTGTGCTGGGGGGTGCTTTCCCTGGTAAATAAACAGATTTTTTCCACTTCTCTCAGAGGAAATGTTTCCCAGACCAGTTGAGGGGAGGGGCCGTGTAGGTGGGCTTTCTGGGGGGGGCCCCCTGAGACATAAACTTTAAAGAAATTTAGGGATTTTAGAGGAGCTGAGGTTTTAGTTAGAGATAAGCCTTATTAGAGTTTATCAAAATAAATAGGTAGGCCTTGTTGAAGTTAAGAGTTAGTAGTTAACTAATAATTGATTGCTTGTCAACATCATGTTTGCTTAGCTGGGTTTATCATGAAGAATATAGAAACTCATAAATAGCTTTTAGGAACATAAGACAATTGTAGGCCACCTCTGTTCTGAAACCAATTGAAGATGGGGAATGGGAGTTCTACCAATGGGTTCATTTGTCATATTTGCATTGAAAATGTAGAAAGTTCAGAACCAGGAAGACTTCATTTATTTCCTCATTTTGGAACCCCTCCCCATGAAAGGGACCACCGATTCATTTTGAGGAACAAACTACGTGTGCTTAATAGCTTTTGAACTAATTACCATACGAAGTGAGGAATGATGGGATGTACCTAAATTATGAATATGTATTTGTCTTTTGGGTATTCAATACTTGTATAGATAAAAAGACTCTGTTATCACCTCTAAATCACAGTGTGTATTTGGGAGCTATCCCGCACGCTGCCCAGCGTTGCAATAAACATACACTTTCTAATTTTGAACTGTTAGAGAGCCTTGGTCCGTCACAGTTGGATATCAGTACTAGATCAATATTTTTAATAAATCACCCCTTCTTGAGGATTGCTGCCAAATTTGCCCTAAACCAAGACAAGCAGGATCTGCGATTTAGAGAATGATGGAATCACTTTGGTTGGAAAAGACCTTTAAGAACATTGAGTCTAAATGTAATTAGCAAACACAACCATCAAGCAATGTTTTGCTGTCTGAAGAGAACATGGTTTATCTGGTAAGCTTTGCAAGTATTTGTGTCATCACAAGCATGCATGTCCAATGCATTAGATGGGTATATAATAAGAAACCTGTGCAAATCAACAGAATGATTCTCAGGGTAGGATATTGGCATGTTTCATCCTTCTTCCCGACTTCTTCCAATGAATTATTTTTACAAAGTAATGATTGGAATTGTTACTCTTTTGACGGTTCTTGTTGTATTACTGACATTTTTGGCATAGGAATGCCAAATAGGCTAATTCACCTAGTTTTTCAGATAAAGACCAAGATTTAGTGTTGCTTAAGCTGGAGGCAGAAATATTTAAATCTTCCAGCCTCCTTCTTAGTACCTAATTTCTATTACAATATCAGTGCACAATCTTGTCCCTTAAGGTCCAGCTAGCTCAGTTTATACCAACAGGGTGACATTAGTAGGGCTCACGTGATGCTGCACACAGAAGCCCTCGGGGTGCACCTCTAGCAGACAGTAATTCATGCACTTGGACCATCCCAGTGCTGACTTTGGATCACCAGAAGAGTAGAACTAGAGAGATTTGATGGAGAGCTCTCTGGAGGAAGTGGCCTGAAGAAGACAGCAGAAATCCCATCTGTGTGTTTGTACAAATAACGTGAATACCATTTACAGAAAAAGATCTTCAAATGGATCTAGCTTTTTCTGCAGACTATTTGTCAACTATATGCATTACATGGACAGTTCCACTGAGCATCTGAAATACAGCTGCGTTTAAGTGGATTGATTCAGGGTTGGAAAGCGGTGAAATAAAGCTTTTCAGGAATAGCTGACATCCAAGTCCCGCAGAAATTTACCTATTTTTAATGTCCAGATGCTTTTTAAAATCATGGGTGACCATTTAGCTACCTAATAGCTTTAATCAGAAATACAAAGAAAATTTTAAACTCCCATCTTTTATAGCTTGAATATTTTTCTTTGTTTATTTCCTGGTTTCCAATTCAGGTCTACAAATCATATGATTAGGTAATGAGAACTCATGCTGTATAAAAATATTTCGTGCTATACTTCCAAGTCAAGGCCATGTTTTTCCCGGAACTGTTTAAAAAAATAAAATTCTATCTGGATTCTCTCTAGCCCACACTCATCATTATATAAAGTCATTTAAATATTATATTTTGACTTTACATGGTGCAATTATATTCAGAAATCCAAGGCTCTATTGTTAGATTGTTTGTATGGTTTTCTGGCAATTCTAACTTCCCACAACCACCCTTGGCAGCTATATATTTTTGCAGCAAGGCATCACAGGGGTCTGTGAGAAGTTTGAATGTGAAGCAGAGCTAACATTAAAATACACGTGACATACTCGAAATATTTCACTTCCGAAAGTTACAGTTTGCTTAGATGGAAGGAAATATGAAATAAATAAACCTCACACAACATTTCTAAATCTTGGAAATCTATTACCTGAACTTTGAGTCAGTTTGCAGGACAGGACTCTGTAGAAATGCAAATGTGAAGTCCAAGGAATAGAGCAGAAGGTGTATTGGGCAGGGGTACAGAAGATTGCTCTGAAGGGTGATGTAAGCAAGATTGCATCCTATAAAGATAGCAGCTGCTTCTGCTGGTGCCAACATAGAGAATTTGCGCCACCAGCCTAGTTTTCTGGGGACATTTGACCTGTACACTCTTGAGGGCTTGTAGATGGGAATGAATGTGTCCTTTGATCTGTTTTTTTCTTTTGAATGTCTATGACCTGACTTGCTATTGTGTACTGTACTGTATCGTTTTAGAAACAGACACGTTTCATCTGTTTGAAAGCTGTAGTTGAAAGTGAGCTTGCAATCATGAGTTGGCTGTCAAAAGAATTAATTTTCTGCTTTAAGCAAAATATCAATAGAAACATTCCATCCACTCCTATGATACAGATTCCTTTTGAATTTACAGGGTAATTTGCATTAGTGAGTATACTGCATGTGCAATAAATACACCTTGCTTGGTTTCTAATGATGATAATAGTCCTCTTTGTATTACTCTAAGGATTGAACTCACCATCATTATTTTCCTGTTCTCATTGAACTGTAAAGGAAAAATAGTTTTGCATTAACCAAGGAGTAAAATGCATGGATTTAGCATCATTCTTGCAAGTAGTCCTCGATTCTGAAAATACCTCTCAGAAGCTGCATCAAATGGCAAAGCTAGACAGATTGCAGAATGCAGAACCTGCCATTTAGGATCAGGTACAAAATAACACCCAAGAAATTCTTCATGGATGCTGCATAAGTACAAAGACGCCGTTATTTAAAAGAGAAAAATAGTCAATGTGAAACGTGTTTGATGAATAAAAAGCTATGCTAATCAAGAGACTACAGTGCCAAGTGTGCTACAAGGCTTTTTTGTAATTAACATCATTCCCAGCATGAAAAAATACTATTTTTATTGTAGATTGCTTAAGAGTGCACAACAGTTTGGAAAAAAGTGCTTTGCTTTTTCTATTCATAGGAACTGTGTATCATGGTAAGAGATACTGTAAACAGGTTTTGGAAAACAATGTTATTTTGAAGATTCATTCTATTCAGAAATACTTCCCATGAAAAAATTTGCTCTGCCTTCCATCCTGAAGACTCTTAAAGGAAAATGTCTTTGTTGCATTCTCTTCACACTAGTTCAGGAGCTCAGTCTTACCTGCATTCTAATGCTTTTTTATGTTCCTGATGGCATGGCTTAGACATCCTTGTCTCCATTACCATCATGATTTCCAGATCAAGTGATGAGAATTTTTCTTCAGGATTGGTGAAGTTAAGTGTCATAACATTTTTGTCAAGTCAATTTGAAGGGGTTTTTTTGCCAAAGGAATCTCTTCCTTCCTAATGAAAACCATTGGCAATAGCAAACCTACTCAGTTTTTCAGGAAGTCAAATAATACATCTCCACTGTACAAGGTCCTCCGTTTGTTTTTTTTTCACCAGAAGAAAACTGCTGTTTTCTTCTTCTTCTTCTTCTATCACCTTAGACTTACTTTCTTCCAAAATCTTTTTAAACCTTTAGATTACTTTCACAGTGTGCTATAGCATATGTATTTGAAAAGACCATTTGTACATATTCAAATGGCTTACTTCTAATCTATTAAGAAATGGCTGTACTTCTATTAAGGAAACATAAAGGTGCAGTAATATTTTTTCTTCTACAAAATTTAAAAAGCCCCAACTATTAAAAATGATACCAGCAAATGATGTCTGTAAGACTGAGGCAGGAGACTTTTTTCCAGAACAATGTGCAGTTCTTCCCAATTCTATTTTTCCCTCCGATTACTTTGTACAAAAATAGTTTTACACAGTCTTCTAATAGTGGCGTGTTACTAGTGGGGTAGAGTATTGCCCTGCCAGCATTGGAATTGACTCGACTGTAGTTGTGTTCAAATTTGCTGATGAGACAAGGTTTTTTTGCTGAACGCACTTCAGCAAGCAAGAGAGCTTCTTAGTCTTAAGATGCTATGAGTCCCAGAAGAAGATGAATGAGGTGATGACATGCCTTGTGTTCTGAAGAGAGATCAAAACTTATTTCTGGGGTCACCCCCCCTCTTGGTACAGAAAGCACACAGAGGGCTTTGAAGCAGCACTTTCACCCTCTTTGCATTCACTAGTAAATCGGAGACAGAGCTTGCCCGAAGGTTTGTGCAAAAATACTCTTTTGATGCAACTCTTAACCAGACAAAATCTCTGGGAAAATTTGCAGTGGCAGAAAGCAATTTTCCCTTCCTGGGAAATCTACTGAAACGGTTCAGAAGTTATTCCCATTCCCTGTTGCTAACCTCTGCTGTCTAGCTGTCCAATATGTTTGGGACCATGTTGAAATCATTCTAAACAATGTACTGATGCCGCACTGTTGAGTAAACATAGGTCTTTTCCATAGGTGTCAGGGAAAAATATTTCTGTTGGTAAAAATGATAGAAAACAATACCAGCATGGCAGAAAAACAATTACATCAATAGAATGAAGATGCCCAGAATTCTTCTTTTGAAGTTACACACAGTCAATATTTTCTAAAGAAGGTTGTGAAACTTAATAAGGAGTACATTCCACGTGACTGGTGCACAAGTTCATGTTTCCACCTTACAAAATACATATTATTAAAAGAAAAATGTTCTGCCTTGTAGAAAAGTAACCCATTCGTAATTTGATCAAAGATAGGATTAGATCAAGTATTCCTACAAGACAGTAGTAGTACTAGGAAAAGCCTTTTGGCGTCTATTTAACTACAGGAAACTTGAGAAAGCAGAAGAGTGTCCTTCCCTGCTGCAAGCTGTACTTCCTATTTGCTAGTGCTGCTTCAACATTGTCTAAAGAAAACTTGCCAAAATAAGACTATTGTATACAAGCAACTGTAACTATCCATTCCGTTCCAGCTAATTTTAACTAGCAAGTATGAGTCACACACTCTAATGGAATATTCTAATGCATAGATAGAGCATACCTTCACTAATAAATGGGGACTCTGGAAAAAGGAGCAAATGCAGTTGAATTTCAGGGAAGGAAATTATTGGAGTGCTAACTGCAGTCCCTCGACTTCACAAGAAATGATGTCTGGTAATCCCAACCAGAAACATATAGAAATCCATTTTCAAATGGGTTGCATCTATGGTCCTCTGCTCTTCCTATATGAAGAAACTGTGGTTTGAATCAATCTTCAAAATAGTATGCCTAAAGACCTTAGATGCCTCCAATTCTTTTGTTGGTTTTTTTTTTTTTTTTCCAGAAGCAACTGTCTCAAAACCTTTTTAAAGCTGACATTTTCCCTTAAGATGCCATATTTTAAAAGAGCACCTTGTCATTTAACAGGGTATTCCAAACATCATTTACAAGTTTAGACTGAAAGTAACACTTTTCCTAGTAATCTTTCATTTTTTGCAGCTCAGTGCTAACATAGGCAGCAAAGAAGAGAACAGACCACAGCTCTTTCTGGAGCATCTTGAACAAATGCCCTTGCTTATGTTCTAATCATTCACTTCACCAAAAGACCTAATGATGAAGAAAAGGTTGTGAAAGCATTACTAGTAGTGCTACATGGCAATCCACGGGTGTGATTTCTCAAGCAGAATTTGTATCACATAGATGATACTTGGCAAACAGCAAATGAAGGGGTTTTCTTCAGCTCTCAGACTGATGTTACATGTCAGTAATTTAAAAAAAGATAACAAGAAGAAGGTTATTTTTTAACATGTGAATTTAATTACACTCCTGCCATGGACATCTGAATCTTATGAATAGACAGTGTCTGATTTAGAAAAAAATAAAGAATTACCACAGTTTAAAGAAACATAGGATCATAAACCCTTTGCTGATGGAACGTAGCCTATTCATTGGTTGAAATGAAGCAGGTAGACAGGACATATGAAATATTTTTTTGTGCATCAAACATTTATTTTCTAAAGTGATGCTGACAGATAGTGAACTCACCAACTTAGATATTGCACGGTAGATAAGGGTACATAACTTGCTCCATCAAGTAATCCCTTGGAATCATCATCCAAGGGGATTTTCCCCTGCATCTGTGAAAATATGCCTACCTTTTTCACAATACTTCTGCAGCAGCATTGTTAGGCCTGATCAGCTGGTATGGAGAGGGAATTATCGGCAGCAAGGTGACTGGCCAGGGCAATTTGCTTCAATGGATTTTGATCTCCCGGATATTTTGCAGACCTGCTTCAGCCCTGCTTGTCAAACACAGCCTTTAAAGGGTGCCAAACAATTGTTAGTCTGTACTGGGCCATATGCTCTTTATTCTCTCCCTCAACTTCTCCATCGCCTCTCATCTGTTTCACATGAGCTATGTTCAAGGTCCACAGGCTACTTTTCACAGAATCTTCAGGCCTGATGCAGTAAGAATGATGACTAGAACACAGCTGGGATCAATTTTCCAGTTTGGATAAAATGCATTCTGCACACAAATCCAATGAGAAGGTGTTCCCCCTATGCCCAGAAAAACCGTCACTAGTACTAGTGTTCTACGTAAACTGCAACTTAGTCTGAAAGAAAAGCTTTTTTCTGAGAGTGTCTAAGAGCTTTGTATGAAGCACAGATATTTGATATATGCAATTTTGAATACCAGAGGAAAAAGAAAACGGCACAAAGCTTTTAATGGTGCTGGTTTTAATTTTAAATTCCATGCACCTTTTCAAAAAGTGTCAGCTCAAATGCCCATCAACATATTTTAGTCACCTGTAAGTCAGTATTCATATAAAATGTGATTCAAATCAAAAGAATTTCAAACCTTTCCTCAAAGTTTATATGCCTAGATTTAATACTTCTGACACATATTAGATGAAAGGAAGACATTTTTTACTGTGGGGGTGATGGAACACTGGAACAGGTTGCCCAGAGAAGTAGTGGGTGTCCCATCCCTGAAAGTATTCAAGGTCAGGTTGGATGGGGCTTTGAGCAGCAACACAGGAGACTCTTGATGGTAGAGAAACAAAGTTTGAATCTAGAAGAAACTCAGATTGAAGTATAGGAGCAAGTTTTCCCTCAGCTCTTGGGGTAAAATCAAAGTGTTACAAAATTACCTTGATCTGTGATTTTCACTACTGTAACAGGTTAATGAAAACTATGCAGAAGATAGCAAATTTTAAAAGAGAGAAGAATTACAGCATAAAATACATGGGATGGGTTTCTACATGGGACAAAATCTCTGTATTTCCACACTTCCTCATGTTAGGATTTCATGAAGTGCCAAAGAAGGCGGCAAAATATCATTCAGGACATTATTTACTGGGGTTCAGCCTGGCCTTTAGTAGGAATTGGGTTTGAACATAATGCAGATATACCACACACTTTCCCTTCACTGAAAAATTACTGTTTACAATGAATAAGCAATGAGGATATAAAATTGACTGAAAGCATCTTAAAAAGGTAAAGTATTTCATTGTAAATGATCTGTGATCCAAATAGTTCTTCCACCTTAGTGAGGGACAAAAGAATTCTTCCATATCATGATGGTTTAAAATTGTATAAACCAATGTTTTCTTCTGAAAAGATATTATCTATTTTTTTCTATCTTTAGAAGAAAATATTCCTAGACATACAACACATGAGAATGAAGTAATTGTAAAGAAACAAATAATATGAAAATATTCCCTACATATAATTAAATGAAAAGCTGTGTTTTAAATAGGAAGTAGATATTAAACAGAATTTTTACACCAGATATTTGAATTGTTGCACCAGCTATTTTGCCCACAAAGAGAGGTATTTAGCATTTCGGTCTTTTCCAAGGTGTTCATCATCTGCTATGCTGACCTCTGCGTGGGCCTAGGTGTGTGTGGAAGGGGGGCATGTGAAGGGGAGTGTGTATGTTTGCTCAACACTTGTTGTGGCAGATTCATGCCTCAGCTCCATCATTTGTTTTAGAAACTTCACAGAGAGTGGATATGAAGTTTAATATCAACAAGAGATCAATTCCCAAATCATCCATTTTACCCTACCTTATAAATCATATGCTTTGTTGCATATTTTATCAAATATACTTTCAAGCCACACGGAGAAATGAGAATGTGGAGAATCCCTCCAATGTCTTGCAACTTTTATGCAAACAGAGTTTCAAGAAAGGATCATTTCTTTTAAAGTACATCTGGGACAGGCATGATGGTGGTGTCAAGCTGCTGGAGTTTTTGTTGCTGGGAGAAGTCGTACAAAAGGATTGGTTTTTACATTGACTAGTTACTGAATCAAGTGCATGAATACATTGGAAATTCAACTGGGGGTTCCTTTTTCTAGCAGATTACTTCTAGAACGAGCTTGCAGACTGAAGCTGACTCTTTTGCTCTCTTTTTGTTTCTTACCTATTTTCTTGGCTTCTTTACCACTATCTACACAATTTTGGAACTTTTTTCCCAACTAAAATTGTTTCATAGTCTGATAATTAGGATACATTTTTTACAAGGAATTTTTAAAAATCTTTGTTTGAGTTAAGAAGGTTAAGGACTAAGGTCTTTTTCTTACCTTATCAATATTGGGATGAAATTGATAAATAAAGACTAACTCTTTCTTTTTATTTTCAACCCAAGTAGATAGTTCCCATACATTAATACATTTTGTGGACCAATATTTGCCATTCTGATGTAAGTTGTCCCTTCTTAACAATATACATTCTGTGACTATGTTGACAACACTATTGGTGAAGATCCTAACTGGTCTTAAACACACATAGGGAGAAATTTGCTCAGCCAGTGTCAGTCTTAAGCATGCCTATCAGAAGATCTTTCTATAGCTGGGGAATTTTCCCATGAAAGGGATTCAGTTATGGAAGAGACACTTATCCCAGAGTTTTGCATTCTTCTTGAGCACTACTTAAGGAACTTAGATCCCATGTCCATTTGGATCTCTCTCTGCACAGATCTTTGTCATGCCAGTGCTTGAAATGCATCTCTAAGAGAATTCACTAGCACAGAATGAACGAGAGTGGAAGGCGTCAGTGGGGCTCACCAGGTCCAACCCCCCTGCTTAAACCAGGCTACCTAGAGCCTCTTGCCCAGGATTATATCTGGGTGTACTTTTCATGTCTTCAAAGATCCAGGCTCCACAATCTTTCTGGGCAGTCTGTGCCGTGGTTCAGTCGCCCTCACAGTAAAAAATCATTTGCTGATGTGCAGAGGCAATCTCCTGTATTTCAGTGTGTGCCTACTGCCTCTTGTCTTTTCACTGAGCATCCTTGAAAAGACACTGGTTCCCTCCTCTTTGCACTATTCCTTCTGGGATGTATGTGTGCTGCCACCTAGAGAAATGTCAAAAACCTTCCTGAAGCCCAGGCAGACATTCCCTTCATCTACCGGGCAAGTTGATTCATCAGAGGAGTTTAAAAAGTTGTTCAGCATGAAGTTCCCCTGGTAAATCCATGCTGACTATGTTATTTTGTCCTCCTTCATGTGCCTGGCAATGCTTTCCAGCAATAGCTGCTCCATCAACTTCCTGGGGATAAAAATGACGCTGGCTGGCTGGCTTGTACTTTTCCAAGTCCTCCTAGTTGCCTTTTTCCAAGATGGGTGACATTTGCTTTCATCCAGTCTTTGGGCACTTTCCTCAGTCACTATGATCCATCAAACATCATTAGGAGTGGCCTCAGAATAACATCTGCTAACACCCTTGAGACCTGTGGCTGCATCTCAACAGGGCCTGTGGACTTCATGGAATATGTACCAATTCAGTGACTATGCCCATAAAAGTTTGCAAGGGATAAGAGAACGTATTAACAGGTACCTGAAGAGTGAGTGAAAAACTATGGAAGCAATCCAAAAGGACAAAGACTTGAGTTCCCTTTTCAGACAAAGCATCCTATCGTGGAGCTGAGCAGCTTTAGATCTAGGGAAGCTTCCCCTCTGAAAGGATGCAGAAGACATTCTTTTACCCGTATCCACTAATAAAATGTATTGACCATTCACTTGCAATACAAAAAAACTAAATTATTTCCAAAATTGTTGCCGCCTAACTAGACAATCATGTACTGGCTGGGTATTCCCCTAACAGATGACAGCACCTGCTTGATGCCTCTTATGCCTACAGACTATTTGAATTAGGTCATCTGAGTGGGGATTACTGGTCTGGGAACTTTCTTTCTGATGAATTTGGAAGATTTACTGAAGCAAGGACCTGAAGATGAAAACTTCATTTCCCACCAGTGCACTTTAACATCCACGGCTGTAATGCCATTGTTTCTCACCAACTGAGTCAAGAATTTATGACTACAAAGTGAATCAGCTCCAAAAGGAAAGATAAAGGCTAGAAAACATTCTCTCTTGGTAAAGCAAATGAAGTGACTAAATTCTAATCACTCGCTGGCCTAAAGCTTCAAGGAGGGGGAGGTGGACCAGGTTTCCTTCCACTGCCGTTCTCTTTGTCACCTCAGTGTTTTATAGGGGTATGCAGACATTCAAAAAGAGAGCTTTGCTGAATTCATAAAATTCAGTCTTAAAAAATAACTTGATAGCAGCTGAAATGAAAAGAACAAATAAAATGCAATTAATTCCACGGAAGCTTGAAATGATTATTTCTTCATTTTGCATTTGAGGATGTATATTGTGTGAGTTTGTCTTGTATTGTTCTACAGGTTTTCTAACTGGCACACCTTTCTTTATGAATGGACTGTCCTTTCCTAAATGCTCTCATATGGAGGAACATGCTTCTGATAAGAAGAGCACTAGGGTGTCTTTACTTGACCTTTTATTTTTACTGATGTTTGGTCCTTGGAAATGAATGGGGTTTTTCAATTGAAATGTCTTACTATTGTTCCCACAGGATAAGCCACAGGCTCTTCTGCTCAGAGCTGTCACTAGTCAGCTATTCTCCTATCTGCCTTTAAGTAGTTGAATGTTCTGGTCTAAAAGTAGCACCTTCTATGTAGCCATGCTCTTAGCTGCCAGTGTCATCTTGAATCCAAACACCCTCCCGCAAGGGACCGCTGGTTCTGTAGTCAACTAAGGGGAAAAAAACGGTCCATCCATGCTTCCTGATTTAAAATATAAAGGTATATAAAGGTATGGTGTCCCTAAACGATTCTCTGCAGTTGAACACTACTTATCTTTGCCGTGTTTCTTCAACTCACTTGCAAGTCATTCATGCGTTACCTTCTTGTGAGAATTGCTTGGTTTGAAGATGATTTAAAAGGGTATGAGAATACTTTTGTGCCTCTGCTATAAGGATGCTTTTCAAATCCACACAAACCTCCTGCAAATGCAAAAGCATTCATCCTGTATTGTCCTAGGCTACAATATAAAAATGTATTCTGCTCCCAACCTCAAGAGCTGCTGAAACCGGGAGGGGCATCGTTTTTTCCTTATCTCCTTATCTCTTAACGGGGCCATCCATGTCTTGCCACATGACTCAGAGATGACTCCCTCCAGGAGCCATTTCTGTTTAAAGGGTAATCAAGGAACCACTGCATGACTCAGAACAATTTGAGCCCATTGCAAGATGCTCTGCCCAGGGGGCAGGAGCTAAGCATCCCCAGCTGGATAGAATCTGAGTTTTGGGACACCACAAGCAGTCTTTCCACTGGCTTCCTAGAAGAACGGCCACCCTCACCCACTGGTCTTCAGAGGACAAGAGCTACCAGATGGTTTCTACAGGATCACCACTTCAACAAAACCATTTCATCCGGACTGCTGCCACCACCCTAACTAGCAGGGTGACAGGTCGTATTCTGTCCGTGGTTTTTCTTTTGTATTATTGCATGTATTTGGTTTTTCCCCTTTTCCTAATAAATTGTATTTCTGACTTGGAGTCTTGCTGCCATGCTGGATTTCTTCAGACCGACTAGCTCCTGACACCAACAGCCAGAGTGGGCTGCCCCCAGAAAGCTGTCGAATCCAGGGTGCAGCTGTAGGGCACAGCTGCTCTATGGCACAGGTGGACTGCATTGGGGATAGGACTGCACCGAGGGCAGGGACAAGGAACAGGGAGAGGTCTTCTGTATGTTTTCCAAAGGAGTTTCTTCCCTGGAGGGCCAGGGACAGAAAGACACTGACTCAAATGCATACATCAACTTAGAAATAGGGAGAGGTCCCAGAGGAGGATACAATCTTTAACACACTGGGAGCAACTGGGGGTGGACCACAAGGCGGGGAATACAATGTTTAAACCAATAGGGGACTACAGGGGAGGAGAATAACTTAAACAAACCAATGGGGTTTTGAAGACTATAAAATTGATAGGGAAGTTTCTAGAGAAAGGGGCAGGCTTGGGGAGGGATTGACATTCAGTGGGAGGAGGAAAAGGGAACAAAAGGGCAGGTCTTTGGGGAGATGGACAACTAGGGCAAAAACTAACACCACGGGGGGAAAGGAGCAATCCATTAATAATAAAATATGCTACAACAGCACAAAACCGGAAGTATTCTAAAACTGACTACTCAAACTGCATTGCAATCAAAAACACACACTGCAACAGCGACAGCATCTCTTGCTGCTTTTGCTTTCAAACCAGAAGAGGTGCCAACCAAAAAATTAGCAAACTTAAAAGTTAACTGGCTGCAGTTTTGATTTCCTTCTTAAATATATTACTGCTTGTCTAATTGGCTTAGCAGCATGTCTGTTCTTAGTGCCAAGCAGGGATTCACTTTGCCAGGCATGGAGGAAGCTTCTAGGAGCTTTTCACAAAAGATTCACTTCTGTGGCTGGCTTCTTCCCTCCCCACCAAAAACCAAGCCATGCAAAACCAACACCTTAACTAATCCCTAGTACTTAGTACGCATCCAATAATTCCTTTTAAACTATACTTTACATTTTTTACCAAATGCCCTGAAAAGAAATGGATCCATAATATTGATCAAAATAGTTCCAGTTCAATAGAAATATTGGGTCATGCAACTCTGGTTTACATCACTATTTTTTGTACAATCAACAGGAGCTTTTTTCGCCTCTAAAGAAATGTTTCCTGATGGTTTGGATCAGAAGATCCAGTATTGCCATGGTGAGATTTTTGTTTTGAAGGCCATAAGCTGTGCTCAGTGTTTTGGGTATATTCTTTGTTGTGCCTTGCATATATTTTGGATAGAAAGCCAGTAGAGATGATGTCCTTGCTGCAGTAGCCATGCTAAATAAGGCAGAGCGTCTGGCTGATGTACTGGAGCTGTAGACTATCCACCAGTCTCCCAGGGCGGTGAGGATCTCTAAAGGAATATAATCTTGGCTATGCTCTGGAAGTTTTACAGAGAGAAAGAGCCTCATAGCTCTAATGATTTGTCTCCTGGAGTTCTGAAGAATATGTTGTAAAGAAGAAGGCTGCTGTCTTTCGCAACAATCTTCCACGCATTCAAGAGGATCATTTAACTTCTTGTCTGAGAATGAAAGAAATATTAGTAGTAATTAGTTCTTTTTTCTCTGTCGGTGCATCACTGATTGAGTTTGGGTAGGTTACATTTTATTTCTTTTTTTTCTTTAAATATTACATCGTAAGGTGTTCCAAATTCCCAAATTCTGCTTCACTTTATTTTGTAGGCCAGACTGGTTCATCTTGTCTCAGCTGTATTATTGCAGACCATATCTGAATGAATTTTTTTTTTTTTCATTTTGAACATTATTAGATTTAAACTGTATGAACAGAACACTTGATTTATCATTATTTTAGCAGTTTGGAAGGAAATAGAGAATTTTTAAGAAAATGACGCAACTCCACTTGTGGTTTTCAATGGAAGAGAAGAATAACAATGTCCTACATTCACAGCATTGTTTGCAGTAATATTGCAGCTAGTTTCCAGCAACTTAGGTCAGGTTCTGGAAGCAGGGACCCATGATAGTATAGAAGTCTAAGCAGTTTCATTTTGGCGGCCTTTCTTGAAAAATAGCTAATATGTCTCAACGTTGTGCTGAATCTTGTTGTACAGACTCTTCTTTTGAGGTCTGAACTCCTTGCTGGACTACTGTATCTCAGAATCAGCTACAGTAAACCTGTGATTCCTTATAGCTTTAAGAATTTGGTTCTAATCTATAAAAGCAAGAAAAGGTTGCCATATTAATACAAGAGAAAGAAAATGTTAGGAAAGCAGTTAATGGCATGGGGATTTTTCCTACAAATTGGAGCAGAGATTTAGTTGTTTGATGGGGTTTTTTGCTTCTCAATGGAATTTTAGAAGTGGTTGGGAAAGAAAGTGTGGATTTTTCCAGGTTTGCCTTTAAAGAAGAATAACAGGGGAAACTGTTAAGAATAACAGGGGAAACTGAAAAGAATTAATCCAGAACTCTATGCCTTTCATACAGAGTTTCAGAAGTGAAAAGCAGGAAGAGACAGTCCAGACAAGATGATTGAATAGAATGAATTCAAAATAGCTTTCATTTCCCTCTGAATTCCAGCTCTAAACCTTATTAATATTAAGGTATTAATAGGAAATACATCTGTCCTAGGGTGACGTTATGATGCTTGTATCCCCATTCATGTGTTCTGTGAATGTTGGATATTATGTTCTGTACCTTTAAGACTGGCTCTGAAGCGGGAATGTTTTGTTTTGGTTTTCTTATCAACCTGGCGGGACACAGAGACTGCAGCTTTTGCTTTTTCTGCTTTTGCTTTTGGCTTTGCTCTCTCTCACTCTTGCTTGCTTCGCTTCTGCTTGCTTTTGCTCATTAGCTAGTTTAGCTAAACTGTCCAAATTTCTTCCTGGACCGTTTCTCCTTCAGGTCTTCCTGACCATTTTGAACCTGCTCCGGACTGGGACCTGGGAAACACCGAGAGTTTGCACCTTGTGGCCTGCAGCAGCTGGCCCAGCGCCGGAGGGACTGAGAACAAAGTGACCACCCCCCCAAGAGAGACTTTCTGAATTTGTCATCTTTTTCAGAGTGCTGTCATCCAGAATTGTTCCTTTTGCGTGCTGGGGGGTGCTGTGCCTATTAAATGAACAGGTTCGTTCCACTTCTCTCTGAGGAATCCTTCCCGAACCAGTTGGGGGGAGGGGCCCTAATTTGGAAATTCTCCTCCAAATTTGCCCTAAACCAGGACAACATCGCAATCTCTAAGATTTAAAAATGGACGATGAAGTTTTCTATCCAGTAAAGTGTAAGGCTTCACATTTTAATCTGATTTGCATTTTGGTGAAAGCCGGGCATCCTTTGCAATTTACCAGATAACAAGGGATTTAGAACAGTAAGTATGCAAGTAATCTTTTGGACCCTTCATCTCCCTTCTTATGACAATGAATACATTTATTAAGCTTGTTGTCCTGGTATGTTTTTATTCCATCAGGGGATTTGATCATACAAATGTCTAGTCATTCTTTCCTTGTTTTCAACCACTCTAAGAGCATTAATCAGAACTATTCAGTAGTTCTTGATCTGCAACAGTGACAAGCACTAGACTGGTAAGAGTCAGTGGGCATCAGCAGATCCCCTATGACAGCACGTGGCGGGCTGTTCTGGCAGGACTGAAGTTTGAGGGGCTCGAATTCTGTGAAATAGAACATTCGAGGGATGGGAAACATGGAAACAGATTCTGAGCTTTCAACCCAACACATGAAGAAGTAATAAGGCAGGTAATTTTCTGTGGAAATTTCTTTAGCCCCAGTGTTGTGGATGATGATCACTCTTCCTACCTCCTTTGGCCAGCTACCAGTTTTCCCCTCCATTACTCTGCTTATGGACAGAAAACCAGAAGAAGGGATTTTTGACCAAAACACCTATCAGGACCTTAGAGTGTTTTTTGCTCCAAAATGTTTCAAGGCAGATAGGGAAACAACTCCATTTTCGAGAGTGTGTTGAGAAGACAAGGTTGAAAGTTAAAAACCATAGGTTCTTTTTCTATATATGTTACTGATTGTGCTTATTATCTTAGTCATGTTATATATATATATATATATTTGGTAGGGTTTGTTCTTTTTTTATTTTTCTTGGGTTTTTTTTCCTTTTTTTTTTTTTTTTTTTTGATTCATCCTTGAGATAAAAGGCCAAAAGTACAGAAAAGTTCTGTACGGTTAAAACACTTTTGAGATGCCTCATGCTGAAAAACTTGTAGCTACTGCTAAGGCCCATTGGCCAATTCCTGCTTCATTTCTGAGAAGGCCCATTGGCCAATTCCTGCTTCATTTCTGAGAAGCTATAAAATTCCCATCTGTATTTTAGTTCTAACAATTTGTTGTTATGGTGGAGATGCAAATTAAGAACAACCATTTTTGAATCTGTAGGGATGTATTTACCATTTTGTAGCTGCCTTTTCAGTTTCTGAGCCACTATTGAAAAAAAGGAGAAGTATCTACACTGTTTTCAACCTGTAGACCATCCACTACTGTCCACATGCTCAGATTCAAAGGCAAACAAGCCTGTCTGGCCTCATTGGGAGGAATTATTTGCATTCAAAATACTAGACTAGTATTTGATTTCCACCAGCAGAGTCCATTGGGCAGCTCCTGTCATCTGCATTTCAATATTTAATCCTCCTCTATGTTTACTGTGCAAAGCTCTTTCAGAATGATGGTGTGCCCACTGTCTCACCAGCTGTGACGTTTGCAGCGAGTCTCCCACGGAAAGGAGCTGTAAAAAAGGCAAGCCAGGGCAGTGATTTCTGTTGCTCAATACCCACAAATCAAAGCTATTTAGTCTAATTTAAGGCTGAAAAAGAATTCAAAATGCCTTCAAAGGATTCAAAAAATCATCAGACAATACTGCAGTTCAGTATTCAGGACAAGAGCATATCCCACAGTGTGGTGGTTTGACAGGAAATGTGTTTTCTGGGATGCTGTGGTTAGGCCAATGGATGTTCAGATTTTAATATTGGCACCTAAGGTGGCCATTGGGACATTGGATGCACCTCTGAGAACACAGGGTTAAAAGCAGGGCTCTCCCCTGGGAGGCTCTCTTGGGTTCCGGTCAGGGAAAGGTTCAGATCTCCCCTGCCTGGCTGCGGGCTGGGCGGGGCAGGGGAAGCCACCCAGCCCGGTGAGGTAGGCTGGGCCCCTGGCCAGAAGGGAGGTGAAGGCCCCTGCAGGATGGAAGGGTGGCTGAGAGGCATTGGGCAGCCCCCCCCCCCCCCCCACCGCAGGAGAGACAGAGAGAGAGCTGGTGCCTGTTCTTGGCCGGCCGAGAAGGAGAAGAGGGGAGTGCAAGAAGGGGCCTGGCAGGGCAGCCATGGGAGTTCTGGACAGACAGAGCCTCAGATTTTTAACCCTTTTCTTGGATGATGGAAACCTTACAAATGCTAATCCTCCTGGAGTTGAATGAGAAGAGAGATATAGAGGAGATAAGAGGAAATGGGCCACGAGAGAAATAGAGAAGAACGCAGGTGGAAGAGATGATGGAGTAGCTTATGCTGGACTCTTTGTGTGTAGCCATGGACAGAGCCATGTTTCCTTGTGATACAGGGACTGCATTCTAGGGGGAGGCAATGCCTCAGGATCAAGAGGGTTCGGTGTGGGTACCCCTCGGCCCCAGGGGGTGAAAAATATGGGGGGGACAGATGTCCCAAAATTGAGACTGTGCCTTTTTGCAGTGGGATGAAGCATCCTTAAAAGTCGACCCTAGAAGCAGCTCTGGTCTGTGTTCAGTGGTGAGAGCACTGGACATGAAAGGAATAGGTCACCACTGGCACAAGAAGGACTCCTTGTCCTCTTGATGAACTGAGGATTGAGTATTCTGAAGGGTGGTGCTGGACCGAGAGTCGATGATTTGGGGGATGTATTGTATTGGGAATTTGGGGAGGAGGAGGAGGAGATGTATTTGTGAAGTTTTCATTTTCCTTGTGTGTTTCTTTTTTTTTTTTTTTCCTTTCCCTTGTAGTTTAGTTAATAATTTTTTTTTTCCCCTAAGTGGGAGCCTGCTTTGCTTATTCCTGGTCACATCTCACAGCAGAAACCAGGGAGAGAGTATACTCATGGGGGCACTGGCATTGTCCCAGTGTCAAGCCATGACACACAGGCTGAGAGAATGAGGGCTGTTTAGCCTGGTGAAGAGAAGGTTGCATGGAGACCTCACAACACCTTCCAATATCTGAAGGGAAGCAGGAGAGGGACTCTTCATTAGGAACTCTGGAGACAGGACAATGGGCAATGGCTTCAAAATGAAAGAGGGCAGGTTGAAATTAGATACTCGGAAGAAATTCTTCCCTGTGAGGGTGGTGAAGCACTGGCACAGACAGCCTGGAGAAGTTATGGACACCCCAACCTGGTGTTCAAGGCCAGGCTGGATGGGGCTCTGAGCAACCTGAGCAAGTAAAAGGTGTCCCCGCCCATGTCAGAGAACTAGATGGCCTTTAAGGTCTTTGTCTACCCCGGCCATTCTATGATCCTGTGATTCTGCTGTGGTAGCGTTCAGGATGGAGCGTGTTCTGCATGTTGGCCATTTCCAATACACCATTGGTTCCAGGTGCCTTACACTAGCTTGCTCCCTGAAAATTCGGTCAGAATGAAGAACATCTCTATATATATTAGACACATAATAAATGAAGAAATGGGTTTGCACATTTGTCCACTAAGTTGTGGATGAGATTGCTGTGAAGTTTCATTTGGTTTTCTTGTTTGCTCATGAGGCCGACGGTCCTTGTGTCAGCTGCCTCAAAGGCAGCATTTGCCTCCTTCTCCTCCCTTCTCCCTCCTCCCTCTTTCAATTTCTTTCCCTTGACAATTTAATGTCGTTTTCCCTTTCATACCTGAAAATCCCTGCATGCTTCTGGGCTTTCTCCTTTTTCATGCAGATCTTCTTCCACCCCTGACAATCCATACTTTTCATACCATAAGGGCCTGCTTGCAGGCATAAAAGACTTTGATTCCTTATTATATCTATGGGAATTTAATTAATAGCTTCATGCCTTTTCATAGAAAGAGTAGGGAATTGATAGCTTGTTCCCTGAAGTACAGAAGGAAGAGAATGAAACATGAATCATGTGGAGTGGAAAAGTTGCTCTCTATTTTCTTCCAAGAACTACCCCAAAAGATACAGGGGGTGATGAAGCCTGGCTAGATGAGTTTCCCTTCTAATGGAAGGAAACAACCACGCCACTTCATACAAGTCAGTCCTATAGAAGAGAGAAATTCACTTCTGGGAACATTGCAGGATTTGAATGCAGAGTCACACTCATCCTTTGTTGCTTTGTTGTCTGCTTGGCATGGAACACGCTGCTTTGAAGAGGGAAGTGACTAACAGACAGTCCACTTTACAAACACATATGCTTCCCTCTTCTTCTGAGACCTCAGCACAGAGCCCTCTTTGGCATGGTACTTCAAGGTAAGAAGGAGCGGGCAGAGGGCACTGCGAACAGACAGCAGTTTGCAGGTTGTATAGGAAAGAGGACTGCCCCTTGAATGTGGTGCAAATACAAACTTCCACCAGTTTCAGGGGTACACTTCAGCCAAGCTTGTTGTCCTGGCACATTTTTTCTCTGTGAAACGCTTTGCGGTATGATCTGGACGACAAGAGATGCAGAGTACGGGGCTACGTAGTGCTGAGAAGGTAAATGTCTGGCCCCAGTGTCTTTTGGCAGAAGCAGTGCACTAGAGCCGTTGGCTGCTGCCACAATGATCTGTGTGAGAAACAGATGCCTAATCCCCTCCGGGAGAGTAAAAGCAGGATTGGTTACAAGAGTCGAAGAGCACTGGGCTGGCGGCTGCCGCATACCAGCTGTAAAAGGAGCATGACTCCTACTGGCCTACCAACCAAACTCATGGTGGCAGTGGTAAAGATTAAAGTTCAGTGAGAGCTATTTGTGCTGCTACCTATGGCCCTTCTGTGGAAACAAATGTGCCTACCTTTAGGTTCCGAGATCCAGAGAACACAATGGTAGTTGCAGCGGAAAAGGGAAGGACAGAGCGCACTGGTGAGTTTGATGTGGCTTACACAGGGCAGGCAGAAGGTGCAGCCCAAGTCTCGCTTTTATTTCTAGAGCCTTTTTCTACGCAAACAGCTGCTGGATGTTTGCAACAAAGATGTGAGTGTGAAAAAGTGAGGGCAGGTCTATGTGGGAAAGAAGATACAAAGCATTGTGTGCAGTTTAAAAGCTGTTTAGAAAAAAAAGGAGTTACTTTGAGAACATCTTCTGTCTTGACACTTCCACCTGTGTGATCTTTAGCTGCTTTGGACATGTCCACAATGAAAGAATGTGAAAATATTTGCGCTGCCAATGTCAGGTTGCACAGGAAAGAGGGTAGGTTGGCAAATGCCTTCTGTCCTGGCACATCTGTCAGTCAGAAGTGCAGCTGAAAACGCTTGGCTGTAGCGATAGTCTCTGTCACTTTGAGAGAATGTGCTGATGCACGTATATATATCATTGAGAAAGTCCGTGAGAATCGCTAGTATGTTTCGTTTGGTTGACAGACTGCAAAGGGAGCGTTATGGCCAGCACTGCCTTTTTGTTGTAGGACTTTTCCTTTGAGAGCAGCCGCTGGACATTTTGAAGCGGTTTGGGATCTTCAAGTGTTAGAGTGCAAGATGGTACCTAGATCTTGAGGGAAAGTGCATATCTCCAGGAAGCTGAATGCAGTTCAGTGGGTGCAAGTTACATGTTGAGCAGCTGATGGCCCAGAAAACTTTCTAAAATGAAGAGGCCATGCTGCAATTGCCTTTTATTTTGAAGCTTCTAAACTGTGCAGCCAACAATGAAATGATTCTTTTTCCTTCTCTGCTACATGCAGGATCCCATTCTGTCAGTACCCGAGAGCCAGGATCCACAGCGGAGCTCTTGTCCCTACACTGCTCCCACACGAACGGGGCTGGGCTAGAAAAGTGCTTGTCTTTTTCCTGGGCACTGTCAGCGCTCTTCTAAATAACCACACCACAGCATTGTCAACTCACAAAACCAGGACACGCACCGAGCCCAGCTCACAACCACCCCCAGGACCCAGCCAAGTCAGAAACGTCCCTGCTCTCCAATCAACTGTGTCAGGACAAAAGGATTTCACCGATCTTCCCCTTCCAAGTGGATACTCTTCTTTGCCCCACACTCAAAGGCCGACACCAGATCTTCTGCCCTAACAAACTTTTTCTCTCTCACAGAGCCTGGTAACAAACTTGAAAATGTCGGCTGAGCTCGCAAAACTGTTGGTGGAGAAAGCTCTTTGCTGCCTACAATTTCAATTGCACCCATCAAACTATAAACATGCACCCTGCTATCGCCACTTTCCTTCTCAGCTCTAAGTACCACCGTAAGCCTTCAATCTCTCAGAGTCAGGATCCAAATGGGATGGCACCAGGGACTGCTCACACAGTCCCTAAAGCTACAAGGGACAAAAACCTGTCCTGCAGAGGCCTGGCCTGGCCTCTGCATTCCCACTGACAGTTCAACAACTCTAACCCAGAGAACTGCCTATTGGGAAAAGCCTTTCAATTCACTGAGACCACCCAAAGTGGCCACCCAAACTTTGCCAAAGGGAGGAGGAACTAGAAGCCCATCTCAAAAGAAATGGCATCCCCTCCTCCAAAATCCAAAGCATCCAGGGCCTGATCCTCTACAAAGGTGTCAGACCACTGCTATTGGGCATTACCTGTGCGGGGCACTAGCTAGGCTGCACACCAAGACCCAGCGCAGCTCTTTACCTTGTCCAAAAGAAGTGTGCTGGCAGAATTTCAAGAAGGCTGCCTTGAGAAAGTGGAAAACACAGGCCAAATGGATTCTTTCAGGAAGGAGACTGCCTTCCAAAGATGGATACCGACTCCATGATTGTACAAATTGAGTCAGTGCTTCCAAACCAAATATGCCAGGATAGAAAGTTGCTGCCGCCCTTAAGCTGCACGACACAGCTTCTTATCTGCACCTCCAACACTGGGGCTAAGTTCTTTCCTTCCCATGAGAAAGCATTGCTGTTCTCCTTCAGGAACTTACAGAGCAAAAGTTGCATACCACGTCCGGTACTGACTCTGTCCAACAATGGCTCCTACACAGAAAGGACCAGGACAGAAATGTCTTGCTGTACTATACCTTCCCACGATACCTTATCATCAGCCCTACCAACATTGCCACCGTATCTTTTACTTCCCAAGCAAGGAAAGGCACTCCAAGTCACTTGGCTTTGCCTTGCCTCCAGTACCATGCCTAGTTTTCCTAGCCTACCCTACCCTAGCTTTGCTTGCTTGCCTATGTCTGCCTTGCCTAGCCCTTCAAATAACTTCCTGGCTTTGCTTTGCCTTGTCTACCACTCTTTGCCTTGCCTTTCATGCAGGTAAGGCAATGCAAAGCAAGTGTAGGCAATTGTAGGCAAGTCAAGGGACAGGTTGGCAAGACTGAAGCCGTGAGGGGAAAGCAAATGGAGTGGTAGGTGAGACAAGTCCCAGAAGTTAGAGGCAAGGCTGGGCATAGGAGGTGATGGTAACCGGAAGGGCTAGGCAAGGCCAAGCCCTGTAGGAAAACTGCAGGCAGGTCAAATGTGAGGCATGGGTATGCAAGGGAATGCAAAGCAATGGAGAATTAGCAGGGCATGGCAAGGAAACTGGTTGGTTGCCCAAAGCAAGGCAAGTGGCAGGTCCATTCAAAGACTGCTGGTACACAAAAGCGGCCCGGACCGACCGCTCTGTCCAGCCTTGATCTTGCATGGGTCATGTTTAATCTGCACCTAAGACACTTGAGTTGCCTGCTTTCCTTTGTATGCAAAAGAACTGTCATTCTGCCCCTGAAGCCCAAGGGTGAAAGATGAACTTTGTGTCCAAAATTCAAGACATGTAAGCATAGATGTCAGAAGAAAGCTGTCAGGACAGATAGGTGTGCTTGCACGTGGCCTCCTCCAGGCTTCCTCTCACAAGCTCCTGAAACGCTGGGGCCTTGAGAAAAAAAAGCCAGTGGAAGCCTGGAGAATCCTAGGAGAAGCAGGCAGGGCAATGCATGTGGAAGAGATTCCACAAAAAGAGAGGTGGTGAATTCCAGGTGGGGGACTGATGAGCAAGGTAATGGAAGGCAAGGAAGGGGTTCAAGGACAAGGCCAGACAAGTGGTGGCTTTGCCAGGCAACACAAAAGAGAGGGAGACAAGGCAATAAGAGTCCTAGAAGGAGAAGGAAATGAAAGATTGGAGCTGGACAAATGGGAAGGAAAAGAAGGATAGGTGAGCAAGTCAATACAAGGCACTGGCTTGGTATGAAGGGCAAGGGAAGGACATGCATGGGTCAGGAAGGCAAGGGAAAAGAAAGGAATTGTCAGCAATGACAAGAAATGCAAGATTGGGTAGGAAAGGCAAGGCAATGTGGGGGAGGGATAGGCAACACAATGGGTATCTTAACAGGAAATGTCCATGCACAGCAAGGCCGAAGGAGAAGTGGTAGAGAGGTCAAGGTGGGAAATAGGTGAGTGTGTGCAGCCAAGAAAGAAAGAAAGAAAGTGCGTAGCTCTCGTGTGTGTGTGTGTGTGTGTGTGTGTGTGTGTGTGTGTGTGTGTGTGTGTGTGTGTGTCTGTGTGAAGTTTGCAGGATGTAAAGCAAAGAAAGGTGTCTCTTGATTGTGGAGTGAATGGATGTTTTCGAACGTAAGTGGCAAGGTCCAAGCAACCTTTTCATCCTGGTACATCTGTGTCTGTGAGACATAGTCAGAAACGTCTCCTTTTAGATTCAGACTGCAAGCAGGACATAGAATGTGACTGTGTGAATAGCTGAGCAGGAAAGCACATCACATCAGCATGTTTCAACAGAAGCAGTTAGTGCGAGAAGGAGATGGACGTGTGGGACTCCAGCAATATGGCAATGCACTCAGCTGAGAAGCAAAGTGCAATGCCTCGGTGTATGCTCTGAAAATAAAAGGCTGCAAGGAAAAAGCAAGATTTCACAGGCCAGTGAAATCTTTCTGTCCTGGCACACTGAGCTGTTTGAAGGTGAACCGCTGTTTGGTTTCACTAAGGACTCGGAGACATGGAGAGGATGTGCTTGTCCATGTAGCTGAGAAGGAAAGTGAGAATCACCGGTACGTTTGGCAGAGTTTGTAGGCTGCGAGGAGAAGGTGACGGCCAGGCCTGGCTTTTGGCTGTGGCACTTGTTGCAAGGAAGAAGCTGCTGGATGGTTAAGCTTTTGGGGATCTGCAAGAGTGAAAGACTACGCTGGTACCTCATAAAACTAATGCTTGTTGATCATCTGGCTGAATCTATGACATAAACCAGAAGTGAAATTTCCCCCCATTTCCCTCAGTTTTTTCACCTTTTCATCCAACAGCCTGGGCCTTTTTCAAGCTGCTGTCAAACGCCTTGCCTTGGAAGCTAGAAGTATCTCAGTTCACCTGCTAAGAAACACAGAAAAGAGCTCAAGTCAATTTCAGAATTGCTCTGAGCAGAGCTGGTGTTTCGGTACCGTAAATTTCCATTGCGAATATGTGCAAAAATCACCATTTTATTAGGCAAAGATTTGAAATACACTAGCAGCTTCATCTTCTTGTCGCTGCAGTCCTTGGAAGTTTTGCTATTTACTGAAACAGGAAACAGGTCAAACACGAGAAGCTTAAGAATCCAAGCTCACTGCCATTGTACAAATAGCACAAACTTGATGAATTCAAGTTACCATTGTAACATACAGAATGGCTCTAGTCAAGCAAATGGATGTGTCGTCCTTCACGGGGGCAGAAAACCTTTCTACCACGTGAACTCTGGGAGTAATCCATCATGCCTCAGTGTGCTGTGGCTGGTCAGAGAGCTACACGATGGGTCTCTTTGCCTATGGCACTCTCAGGGCTCAAAGCTGCACATAAACTCCCTCTCCTTACAGACACGCTAGTAAAGCCCAGCGAAAATGCCGTTCTCCAGACAGCTTACTGAAACCAGCTAGGAGTTCCCAGCATCATGCTGGGCACTTCTGTCCACAGATGGCTTTGCTTTTAATGAACCAGAACAGAGCTGCGTTTTTCTAGTCTTTAGCTCTACTAAGGTATTTGATGTAACATGGTGTGAAAAAATCTGTTTCGACAATGATAATAACAGAGGGGATAATGTACCTTTTGCTGCTCCATTCTTCTTTTGCTGCTCCATTTTGCTTGCTTTGTTATTGCTTTCTGTCAAAGAAACGCCAGCAAAATCCCTCATCAAGTCCTGCTGTGAAGACAGACTGCCAGAAAGGTAGAGAAACTTTGAACCTTTTCAAGACCCTTGTAGCACATGTCTTGGTCAATTTGTATGCAGATCCCTTCTCCAGCAGGACTTTTTTGCACCGTTAGCGCACATTGAACTGAATCCAGTACAAAAGCAGTGAATAGAGGAACTTTTCTTTTCATTAGAATGGTGATAAAAATGCATATCAAATAAAAGCATTTTAGAGCAGCAGGAAGATTTTCTATGTAGCTAGCAAATCATAAAAAGATGCATATTTACCGGTGGGGTTCCTCTGGGAATTTCAAAGAATTCCAGACAGAAAACACAGCTTAGTAAACTGCAAATCTAAATCACAGTATCTAGAAAGGTGACATGAAAAAGAGCAAGAGGAAGAAAACCAAAAAGAAAACCAAAGGAAGCCAGAAATAAGGCACAACCTCTCCTCCTTCTCCGCTTACTACAGTACCTTAGAAGTACCTACGAGTGTCCTAACAGACACATAAGTAGAAAACTGTGCCAAGAACAATTGTGGAAACTGGAAAACCATGCTATCCCAACAGAAACATAGGGTTTGCTTTCACGACGATTAAATCTGCATGCAATGCGTACGGTAAGGGTATGTTTTGTATATTCAAAAACAATTCAAAAATATTTCCAAATTGAAGGGGCTGCTTTTTATTTCTTTTGAATTACTTGGCTAAATATGGTGCACGTTAAAATACTGCAGAGATGTGGTTCATTTTCCAGATGCCAACTGCAAAGGAGGGAAGCATTTTGTGTGCTTAAGAAAGTCAAGTATTGGAGAGTGTTTTTGTTACTTCTTTAGAAGGTTAGAATATGCATAAAAGATGCTAGCTGGGGACTTACAATTAATGAATTATTTACTGTCACTAGGTCAAATGACATTAGCTTTCAAAAAGGAAAAGTAGTCTTATTCCACGTGCCAATTTTAAAGCAGATTAATAAGCCTTCAGCAGAATATGGATATGAAGAGGGATATGACATGAAAGGGTAAGCAACACTGGTGACAGCAAAAGGCTTACCTGCTTCACACAAATACAGGAGATAAACTACTATTTTTACACAAACATTGCTATCCAGAGCTTTCCTTGAAAAGTTTCAATGCCAATCATGACAGTAAAATTCGGAGTGACAGTAAAATTCACTCTATCATGAATAAAATTTACTCAATCATGACAGCAAAATTTGCTCAATGATGAGTAAAATTCTTCGTGTAAGCGAAGTACCTTAAGCAAAGGGTAGCTCAAGCATAATTGGCATTTGATGTCAACAAAGGCAACTTGGCCTGCACGTGTCACATCTACTGCATTAAAAAGCTTACTCTGTCTCAGATTCCTTTTGAGGGATACCAACGCAAGCCGTTAAACTGCATGAAAATGATGACTTAAAGGAGGACATATTAGAAGAATGGAATAATGGTTAATGTTCTTTTCCTTCCAACTGCTTTCTTTGCCCTTCTAAATTTTTTAAGTCCTTCCTGGTATCACCGTGATAGCAGTGCAGCAAGTGTTTGGTTGTAAGCTGTCCATATTGCCAGCTTCTGGACTGCCTTCAGAAAACTTCCCACTGGTTTTGGATAGAAATCACAAGCAGTAGAGATGACAAAGACTGCAGAAACCTTCTCATCTCCTTCTAGAGCAGGAGCGTGTCTTTGACCCACTCTTAACTAGACAACTTTCATCAGTCATGAGAGAGTCTCATGTTCAAGAGCTAAGCAATGACAGCTGTAAATGACAAAAAGCACACTGATATTTTCTTGGGACTCCAGCAGAGAGCAATGAAGGAGCTTGAATTCACCTTCTTGGAAAGTTTGAAAATGCACATGAAGTTTAGGAGAGGAGCTAAGCCATGGTAACTTTTGTTGAGTATGTCTGCGTAGACAGAGTTTCCATCACCGCAGAAGGAATGTCATTTAACCCACATAATCATCTCTAGCTGCTAAGCTGCGCTTACTGCAGATTATCCGCAACATATTTTACAGGGTGAGCTTTTATGTGTAATCCCTGAGTAACATTCCAGAGAGAAGTATTTTGGAGGGGGGGAAAGCCCAACTCTTAACTTTTTCAAATAATGGTTACATTTGAAAGTCAAAAAAGATGTAAAACCTTTCTTTCCTAGACGTATTACCAGCACAAACTGTACCAGAATTTACGACGCTTTTATTATGGCAGCATAACTCTACCGTGGACGCTCTGGCTCTGGACTATTCCTTAAGAAACAAAGTCCCCGAGAGAAATAAAACAAAATTAGCCAAAAATATTGGGCTGGATGATTTCAAAGGCTATGTACTAAAGGCCAAACACTTGTAATAATAGTAAAGAGTGGACTAAAAGTTAAAGCATTACTCAGTTCAAAGATATCTTGTTCTCACAGAAGACTGTAAAAAACCTCTCTTTTTCTGGGTCTGTTTTGTGCATTTAGATGTACCTTCTACTCCTTTCCACTGTATGCGAATGTTTATGACAAGGTTGGAGGACCTCATGTAACCTTCTATAAGTAAAGAAAGAGAAGCCAGTAAAGCAAGGCAAAATTGTTAATGGCAGGTGGAAAGAGGGAGGCCAAGAATAGAAAACAAAAGAACAATAATAATTAAACGCCCTCCCTGTCTTCTGTGAAAAGTAAAGGCACAGACAAGAAAGAACAACTGCAAAATTCTCACGAGAAAAACGCACTTTATCTGGCTCAAGTATTTTGTGCTACATTTCTTGCTGTTTTCTCATGCCAAACATCTTAACCATTGAAGGTGTCCCTTTTCTCTTTCTGGAATACAGCTAGGAAGATGGCTGTGTCATTGCTGTCAAGCTGTTATTCTCAGAGGTGTCCAGTTGAAAGTCCTAGATGAACTGATTTGCTCTGTCTCTTTAATATGGCATGACTTAACCACTTCCAGTTTCAGCAGCTGGACTTGCCCAGCCCTACAATTCTTTAATCTTTGAATGGTTATACAAGCTCCTTGGCAACTGGCATTTGTAAGTCCATGAAACTGTGCAGAATTTGCACTATGAGATGATGCCAAATGAGTCATGGCAGTAGATTAACTAGGACATGCAAAGCAGAGAGGAGGGAATGAGAGCACAAGAAGAGGGTACAATCTCCTTTTTTTCTGCAACAGGGCTAACACCGTAGAAATCAAAAGGAACACAAATCCTCCTAGGGGTAGTTCTTGCAAAAAACAAAGACTTCTTTTTGTGTTCACAGATCACAGCAAAATGCGGATGACAAAACCAGGCCATTAAGTCACATACAGTATGAAGCAGTATGAAAGAGGAAAGCAGCTGAGAGCGTCAACCCTGCTGAGTAGTCTCAGTATTCTTCTCGACATTAGCAGAAATTTGAAATGAGGCTCTGAAAATTACAAAGGAGGCAGAAGAAAAGGGAGCAATGACTCCTCTGGCATAGTGTTTCCTAACAGGGATCTTCAAAATGTAAAGATTGTATCATCCTTTCAACTGAAGGAAGGTATTAAAACAACAGGAAGGAAATGGCATCACATGCTAGAAAGACTGGGCAGTGTACTTCTAGACAGAAAGGCCACTGATGGAAAACCGACTAAACTGGCACCAATGCAGCAGCATTGTATTAAAGCCCAAAAATACCCACCGCTTCACTCTTTGCCATTCCGTTCATATGGACACGGCAGCTCTGCAACATTCCTACTGATCATCTCCTTGGCAAACTGGGAGTGAGGGTCCCTAGTGATGCAGAGTCCCCAGGCAGGTGCAGAGGAGAGCTGCTTTTTTGCAAAAACCAGGCTTTTGAAGCACTCAGGCCTTTATCAGTTCCATAGCTTTAAGCCATAACAAAATTCATTCAACCAACCATCCTACACCACGCTGTGAACACGTGACGATTCTAGAACTTGTTGATCTACCTCTGATTCAGCGGCCTCACCTTCCCATAGTCCTTTTCTGCTTAGCCAAAGTATCGGGCCTCAGCCCAAGGCCTTCCTTTTGTAAGCTTCTACCTATATGCAGCAGCAAACCACTACTTTTTTCCGTGCCAAGAGTTTAAGTAGATGATTTGCATCTGCCCTTCCGGTGAAACATAATGGGGAGAGAAAATCCTGTCGGAAATGTTCAGTCCTTCAGTTTTCTAGACAGGCCAAATCAAAAGAAAAGCAAGCTATAGGATTGTGTACTTGCTCTTACAAAGCACCTGCTGCCCTCTGACAATGAACTAGCAGAAAACCAGCAAAAATAAGACTTGAGGCAAACAACCCTTTGAAGGGAATTATGACATGATAAAGAAAGACAACACATTTCCAGCTTGTCGAGATACTTGAAATGTCAGCAAAGGCTTGAGGGCAAAGGCTGAACGAATGGGGAAAGGTTACAAGAATCCCAAGAAAAACATGACCATGGATTAAAAGAATCCCAACAGGTCAACTGACCTGTTGAAGTTTTCAGGAAATCAGTGGCTGCTGATTTAGATAGGCCATTCAAGTTAATTTACCCGCGCACCTTCCACTCCTTTTTCACCTGTCACCATCACAGGGTGAATTGTGACCATGGAATCACAATTCTTTGGATTCTGTTCTTAGCTTTAGGAGACAACTACAGCAGCTGAAGTAGCTGTTACTGATGTGATACCCAGGAACACAGAGTTGACATGTTTCATTCATGTCCAATCACAACTAGCAATACTAAGAGGATAGGATTGGCCTCTTTTCATGATGCTTTTCTTATTTTACAGCCTGCTATGATTCTGCTGAAACTTTTTCATTAGTTTCTCTCTAAAAAGGAGAAAGTCCAATGTCCCTCCCTACTGGTGCAGGTTTACCATTCGGTTTGTCGAGTCTAAAAATGGAATTGGAACTAGCAGGAATTACTGTGTTTAAAGCGTCCCGTCCGTTCAGACAATCTCAGGTCGATAAAAGCCTAGATGTTATTGGCTAAATACTGTTTCCCCCAAGAGCGGACGCACGCAATTTAATCCAACTTTTTATAACAAACTCCAATAATACAGAATCCAGTCATACAAAAGAGTCACAAAGAAGCAGGAAGAATTATCGGACCATTTAGGGTAGCAAACTTCTCACCTTCTTTTGGAGTGAGCATAATCTGCTAGCTGAAGTAACAAACTTGAGGACAGAAATCGCCCTACTATTGAGAAGTTGTTGACAAGGGAACCACCTAAGCTGTGTGACTTTCCCTTTTCTATCCATTGGTCAAGCCTAGTAGCCTAAAATTTACGGGCTCAATCAAAGACAAATGCAATCTAGTCAGAGGTCTATGAAAAGTCCAAAACTAATCAGAATTCTTCTTAGACAATGGAAATGGAAGCAGAGCTACCAATTTCCTTGCAACATATCCCTAAAACTCATTCCTTTCTAGTCATAGCTAATGTATAGCCACCAGTACAATCAGGAAAAGATGAAACTTACAGATGTCAGCGAGGGAAGGATTTGAAAGAACTCTTCCCATTATTCATCGTCTAGACAGCAACTATCATTAAAATCAGAGCCCTTTTAGTAGGGCTTTCCTTGTGGGAAATTCAGGACTCCAGGACAACGGAGCAAGAGGATTAAGCAGAAGCCGTTGATTGTTGACATGATGCACTTACACATTCTAAATCTCTGCACACGCTAGGCCCGCATTTTTATCTTGGTGCCTTTGTTATGTCCACGCATTCTGTGTGCACCTCTCAGAAGATACGTTTGGTTACAGTCCAGGCGCTTTGCTGCCCCCCGTTATCGAGTTCTTGTAGTCTTGGAATTTGGTTTCTCAGCTTCTCTTTCTTATTTTAGCACGGCTTATGTCTTAGTAACCTTGATGAATTCCAGAGGGCTCTGAGAAAATTCTGATAAGAACATATTCCAGCTGGATGGCTGGTGCACCCTTTAGTCTAAGAGGTTCAGATACATTGCTACAATTTCCCCCTTCTTCGTCTTGCACCAGCTAAACCCTTTCCCACCCTATTTTCTTCCAAGAGGCTCACCAGTTTCATGATGCATGGAATAACAAGAAGCAATATAATAATGACTACTAGTAACAACAAAGTTCCCTTTACAAGATCTTTCAACCATCGAGTTGTTTCCCATCTCTCAAACCATTCAGGCGTAACCCTCTCATTCCCAATCAATTTCTTCATGTTATCTTGTCCTTGTTTGAGTTTCCAGTGAATGACTGCAGAATGGTTAGAGAGGTTCAAAAAACACATTCCTTCCAAATCCTCACACTCTTGCCCATGTGCTAACAAGAAAGCTAGAGCAGCATTATTTTGCAGTGTGCAATGACTAATGGTATCTACACCAGTGAGAACCTGATTTAAAATCGCTGATCTTACCTTGAGTTGTTTGACCACCCAGCATCGCAACTTAATAAGCAAACTCAAAGCTTGACCAACAGCGACACCTGCTGTCAGGAGTGGCGCAATTAATAGAGAGGAGCGCCCAAACCAGTACACAATTGAGGCAAAGGCGTTTTAAGCTTAGGCTTCTTCTTTCAGTTCCCTGGAGGCGAAGGGAGTTCTTCACAAACAATGCATTGTGCCGCTGGTGGTACGTTCCGGTGGGGCGCTTGTGCCGAAAGACGCCCAGGACACAACGCCGTGTTGTTAATATTTGTTTGTCGCGTTTCGGAAGCTGCTCTTAGCCGAGTCCCCCGCAGGCGAAGAAGCGGCTTCTTCGCACACAGAGCATTGTGGCGAGCGCAGGGAGCTCCTGAGAGCGGTTTGTGCCGAAAGAAGCCCGGGACCGGCACTTAGCTTCGGAGAGCTGCGTATCTGCGTCTTCTGCGTGTCTTGCCGCTCTACACTCAGCAAAAAGCTTTTCCACCATATCTTGCAAGGAGAAACTCTGCCAGGAAAGAAAACATCCAAAATCTTGTTCTAAAGCTTGCACGGGGGTCTGCAAAGAGTTTGGCAAGAATGAAAGGTAGTTGTCCAAAACTCGTTCTTTTCCAATAGAATAACCATGGAAAAGGCAGGAGAGTGGTAAAGTACTGTTTTCTCTAAGTCTGAAGGCTGCCCACACTGTGCCTGTGTGCCGCAGCTTGCATCTTCGCCTTTGGGAAGCTGCCGCTCGCCGATTCTCCCGCAGGCGAAGAAGCGGCTTCTTCGCACACAGAGCATTGTGGCGAGCGCAGGGAGCTCCTGAGAGCGGTTTGTGCCGAAAGAAGCCCGGGACCGGCACTTAGCTTCGGAGAGCTGCGTATCTGCGTCTTCTGCGTGTCTTGCCGCTCTACACTCAGCAAAAAGCTTTTCCACCATATCTTGCAAGGAGAAACTCTGCCAGGAAAGAAAACATCCAAAATCTGGTTCTAAAGCTTGCACGGGGGTCTGCAAAGAGTTTGGCAAGAATGAAAGGTAGTTGTCCAAAACTCGTTCTTTTCCAATAGAATAACCATGGAAAAGGCAGGAGAGTGGTAAAGTACTGTTTTCTCGAAGTCTGAAGGCTGCCCACACTGTGCCTGTGTGCTGCAGCTTGCATCTTCGCCTTTGGGAAGCTGCCGCTCGCCGATTCTCCCGGAGGCGAAGAAGCGGCTTCTTCGCACACAGAGCATTGTGGCGAGCGCAGGGAGCTCCTGAGAGCGGTTTGTGCCGAAAGAAGCCCGGGACCGGCACTTAGCTTCGGAGAGCTGCGTATCTGCGTCTTCTGCGTGTCTTGCCGCTCTACACTCAGCCAAAAGCTTTTCCACCATATCTTGCAAGGAGAAACTCTGCCAGGAAAGAAAACATCCAAAATCTTGTTCTAAAGCTTGCACGGGGGTCTGCAAAGAGTTTGGCAAGAATGAAAGGTAGTTGTCCAAAACTCGTTCTTTTCCAATAGAATAACCATGGAAAAGGCAGGAGAGTGGTAAAGTACTGTTTTCTCTAAGTCTGAAGGCTGCCCACACTGTGCCTGTGTGCTGCAGCTTGCATCTTCGCCTTTGGGAAGCTGCCGCTCGCCGATTCTCCCGCAGGCGAAGAAGCGGCTTCTTCGCACACAGAGCATTGTGGCGAGCGCAGGGAGCTCCTGAGAGCGGTTTGTGCCGAAAGAAGCCCGGGACCGGCACTTAGCTTCGGAGAGCTGCGTATCTGCGTCTTCTGCGTGTCTTGCCGCTCTACACTCAGCAAAAAGCTTTTCCACCATATCTTGCAAGGAGAAACTCTGCCAGGGAAGAAAACATCCAAAATCTTGTTCTAAAGCTTGCACGGGGGTCTGCAAAGAGTTTGGCAAGAATGAAAGGTAGTTGTCCAAAACTCGTTCTTTTCCAATAGAATAACCATGGATAAGGCAGGAGAGTGGTAAAGTACTGTTTTCTCTAAGTCTGAATGCTGCCCACACTGTGCCTGTGTGCTGCAGCTTGCATCTTCGCCTTTGGGAAGCTGCCGCTCGCCGATTCTCCCGCAGGCGAAGAAGCGGCTTCTTCGCACACAGAGCATTGTGGCGAGCGCAGGGAGCTCCTGAGAGCGGTTTGTGCCGAAAGAAGCCCGGGACCGGCACTTAGCTTCGGAGAGCTGCGTATCTGCGTCTTCTGCGTGTCTTGCCGCTCTACACTCAGCAAAAAGCTTTTCCACCATATCTTGCAAGGAGAAACTCTGCCAGGAAAGAAAACATCCAAAATCTTGTTCTAAAGCTTGCACGGGGGTCTGCAAAGAGTTTGGCAAGAATGAAAGGTAGTTGTCCAAAACTCGTTCTTTTCCAATAGAATAACCATGGAAAAGGCAGGAGAGTGGTAAAGTACTGTTTTCTCTAAGTCTGAATGCTGCCCACACTGTGCCTGCGTGCTGCAGCTTGCATCTTTGCCTTTGGGAAGCTGCCGCTCGCCGATTCTCCCGCAGGCGAAGAAGCGGCTTCTTCGCACACAGAGCATTGTGGCGAGCGCAGGGAGCTCCTGAGAGCGGTTTGTGCCGAAAGAAGCCCGGGACCGGCACTTAGCTTCGGAGAGCTGCGTATCTGCGTCTTCTGCGTGTCTTGCCGCTCTACACTCAGCAAAAAGCTTTTCCAGCATATCTTGCAAGGAGAAACTCTGCCAGGAAAGAAAACATCCAAAATCTTGTTCTAAAGCTTGCACGGGGGTCTGCAAAGAGTTTGGCAAGAATGAAAGGTAGTTGTCCAAAACTCGTTCTTTTCCAATAGAATAACCATGGAAAAGGCAGGAGAGTGGTAAAGTACTGTTTTCTCTAAGTCTGAAGGCTGCCCACACTGTGCCTGCGTGCTGCAGCTTGCATCTTCGCCTTTGGGAAGCTGCCGCTCGCCGATTCTCCCGGAGGCGAAGAAGCGGCTTCTTCGCACACAGAGCATTGTGGCGAGCGCAGGGAGCTCCTGAGAGCGGTTTGTGCCGAAAGAAGCCCGGGACCGGCACTTAGCTTCGGAGAGCTGCGTATCTGCGTCTTCTGCGTGTCTTGCCGCTCTACACTCAGCCAAAAGCTTTTCCACCATATCTTGCAAGGAGAAACTCTGCCAGGAAAGAAAACATCCAAAATCTTGTTCTAAAGCTTGCACGGGGGTCTGCAAAGAGTTTGGCAAGAATGAAAGGTAGTTGTCCAAAACTCGTTCTTTTCCAATAGAATAACCATGGAAAAGGCAGGAGAGTGGTAAAGTACTGTTTTCTCTAAGTCTGAAGGCTGCCCACACTGTGCCTGCGTGCTGCAGCTTGCATCTTCGCCTTTGGGAAGCTGCCGCTCGCCGATTCTCCCGCAGGCGAAGAAGCGGCTTCTTCGCACACAGAGCATTGTGGCGAGCGCAGGGAGCTCCTGAGAGCGGTTTGTGCCGAAAGAAGCCCGGGACCGGCACTTAGCTTCGGAGAGCTGCGTATCTGCGTCTTCTGCGTGTCTTGCCGCTCTACACTCAGCCAAAAGCTTTTCCACCATATCTTGCAAGGAGAAACTCTGCCAGGAAAGAAAACATCCAAAATCTTGTTCTAAAGCTTGCACGGGGGTCTGCAAAGAGTTTGGCAAGAATGAAAGGTAGTTGTCCAAAACACGTTCTTTTCCAATAGAATAACCATGGAATAGGCAGGAGAGTGGTAAAGTACTGTTTTCTCTAAGTCTGAAGGCTGCCCACACTGTGCCTGTGTGCTGCAGCTTGCATCTTCGCCTTTGGGAAGCTGCCGCTCGCCGATTCTCCCGCAGGCGAAGAAGCGGCTTCTTCGCACACAGAGCATTGTGGCGAGCGCAGGGAGCTCCTGAGAGCGGTTTGTGCCGAAAGAAGCCCGGGACCGGCACTTAGCTTCGGAGAGCTGCGTATCTGCGTCTTCTGCGTGTCTTGCCGCTCTACACTCAGCAAAAAGCTTTTCCACCATATCTTGCAAGGAGAAACTCTGCCAGGAAAGAAAACATCCAAAATCTTGTTCTAAAGCTTGCACGGGGGTCTGCAAAGAGTTTGGCAAGAATGAAAGGTAGTTGTCCAAAACTCGTTCTTTTCCAATAGAATAACCATGGAAAAGGCAGGAGAGTGGTAAAGTACTGTTTTCTCTAAGTCTGAAGGCTGCCCACACTGTGCCTGCGTGCTGCAGCTTGCATCTTCGCCTTTGGGAAGCTGCCGCTCGCCGATTCTCCCGCAGGCGAAGAAGCGGCTTCTTCGCACACAGAGCATTGTGGCGAGCGCAGGGAGCTCCTGAGAGCGGTTTGTGCCGAAAGAAGCCCGGGACCGGCACTTAGCTTCGGAGAGCTGCGTATCCGCGTCTTCTGCGTGTCTTGCCGCTCTACACTCAGCCAAAAGCTTTTCCACCATATCTTGCAAGGAGAAACTCTGCCAGGAAAGAAAACATCCAAAATCTTGTTCTAAAGCTTGCACGGGGGTCTGCAAAGAGTTTGGCAAGAATGAAAGGTAGTTGTCCAAAACTCGTTCTTTTCCAATAGAATAACCATGGAAAAGGCAGGAGAGTGGTAAAGTACTGTTTTCTCTAAGTCTGAAGGCTGCCCACACTGTGCCTGCGTGCTGCAGCTTGCATCTTCGCCTTTGGGAAGCTGCCGCTCGCCGATTCTCCCGCAGGCGAAGAAGCGGCTTCTTCGCACACAGAGCATTGTGGCGAGCGCAGGGAGCTCCTGAGAGCGGTTTGTGCCGAAAGAAGCCCGGGACCGGCACTTAGCTTCGGAGAGCTGCGTATCTGCGTCTTCTGCGTGTCTTGCCGCTCTACACTCAGCCAAAAGCTTTTCCACCATATCTTGCAAGGAGAAACTCTGCCAGGAAAGAAAACATCCAAAATCTTGTTCTAAAGCTTGCACGGGGGTCTGCAAAGAGTTTGGCAAGAATGAAAGGTAGTTGTCCAAAACTCGTTCTTTTCCAATAGAATAACCATGGAAAAGGCAGGAGAGTGGTAAAGTACTGTTTTCTCTAAGTCTGAAGGCTGCCCACACTGTGCCTGTGTGCTGCAGCTTGCATCTTCGCCTTTGGGAAGCTGCCGCTCGCCGATTCTCCCGCAGGCGAAGAAGCGGCTTCTTCGCACACAGAGCATTGTGGCGAGCGCAGGGAGCTCCTGAGAGCGGTTTGTGCCGAAAGAAGCCCGGGACCGGCACTTAGCTTCGGAGAGCTGCGTATCCGCGTCTTCTGCGTGTCTTGCCGCTCTACACTCAGCAAAAAGCTTTTCCAGCATATCTTGCAAGGAGAAACTCTGCCAGGAAAGAAAACATCCAAAATCTTGTTCTAAAGCTTGCACGGGGGTCTGCAAAGAGTTTGGCAAGAATGAAAGGTAGTTGTCCAAAACTCGTTCTTTTCCAATAGAATAACCATGGAAAAGGCAGGAGAGTGGTAAAGTACTGTTTTCTCTAAGTCTGAAGGCTGCCCACACTGTGCCTGCGTGCTGCAGCTTGCATCTTCGCCTTTGGGAAGCTGCCGCTCGCCGATTCTCCCGGAGGCGAAGAAGCGGCTTCTTCGCACACAGAGCATTGTGGCGAGCGCAGGGAGCTCCTGAGAGCGGTTTGTGCCGAAAGAAGCCCGGGACCGGCACTTAGCTTCGGAGAGCTGCGTATCTGCGTCTTCTGCGTGTCTTGCCGCTCTACACTCAGCCAAAAGCTTTTCCACCATATCTTGCAAGGAGAAACTCTGCCAGGAAAGAAAACATCCAAAATCTTGTTCTAAAGCTTGCACGGGGGTCTGCAAAGAGTTTGGCAAGAATGAAAGGTAGTTGTCCAAAACTCGTTCTTTTCCAATAGAATAACCATGGAAAAGGCAGGAGAGTGGTAAAGTACTGTTTTCTCTAAGTCTGAAGGCTGCCCACACTGTGCCTGCGTGCTGCAGCTTGCATCTTCGCCTTTGGGAAGCTGCCGCTCGCCGATTCTCCCGCAGGCGAAGAAGCGGCTTCTTCGCACACAGAGCATTGTGGCGAGCGCAGGGAGCTCCTGAGAGCGGTTTGTGCCGAAAGAAGCCCGGGACCGGCACTTAGCTTCGGAGAGCTGCGTATCTGCGTCTTCTGCGTGTCTTGCCGCTCTACACTCAGCCAAAAGCTTTTCCACCATATCTTGCAAGGAGAAACTCTGCCAGGAAAGAAAACATCCAAAATCTTGTTCTAAAGCTTGCACGGGGGTCTGCAAAGAGTTTGGCAAGAATGAAAGGTAGTTGTCCAAAACACGTTCTTTTCCAATAGAATAACCATGGAATAGGCAGGAGAGTGGTAAAGTACTGTTTTCTCTAAGTCTGAAGGCTGCCCACACTGTGCCTGTGTGCTGCAGCTTGCATCTTCGCCTTTGGGAAGCTGCCGCTCGCCGATTCTCCCGCAGGCGAAGAAGCGGCTTCTTCGCACACAGAGCATTGTGGCGAGCGCAGGGAGCTCCTGAGAGCGGTTTGTGCCGAAAGAAGCCCGGGACCGGCACTTAGCTTCGGAGAGCTGCGTATCTGCGTCTTCTGCGTGTCTTGCCGCTCTACACTCAGCAAAAAGCTTTTCCACCATATCTTGCAAGGAGAAACTCTGCCAGGAAAGAAAACATCCAAAATCTTGTTCTAATGCTTGCACGGAGGTCTGCAAAGAGTTTGGCAAGAATGAAAGGTAGTTGTCCAAAACTCGTTCTTTTCCAATAGAATAACCATGGAAAAGGCAGGAGAGTGGTAAAGTACTGTTTTCTCTAAGTCTGAAGGCTGCCCACACTGTGCCTGTGTGCTGCAGCTTGCATCTTCGCCTTTGGGAAGCTGCCGCTCGCCGATTCTCCCGGAGGCGAAGAAGCGGCTTCTTCGCACACAGAGCATTGTGGCGAGCGCAGGGAGCTCCTGAGAGCGGTTTGTGCCGAAAGAAGCCCGGGACCGGCACTTAGCTTCGGAGAGCTGCGTATCTGCGTCTTCTGCGTGTCTTGCCGCTCTACACTCAGCCAAAAGCTTTTCCACCATATCTTGCAAGGAGAAACTCTGCCAGGAAAGAAAACATCCAAAATCTTGTTCTAAAGCTTGCACGGGGGTCTGCAAAGAGTTTGGCAAGAATGAAAGGTAGTTGTCCAAAACTCGTTCTTTTCCAATAGAATAACCATGGAAAAGGCAGGAGAGTGGTAAAGTACTGTTTTCTCTAAGTCTGAAGGCTGCCCACACTGTGCCTGCGTGCTGCAGCTTGCATCTTCGCCTTTGGGAAGCTGCCGCTCGCCGATTCTCCCGCAGGCGAAGAAGCGGCTTCTTCGCACACAGAGCATTGTGGCGAGCGCAGGGAGCTCCTGAGAGCGGTTTGTGCCGAAAGAAGCCCGGGACCGGCACTTAGCTTCGGAGAGCTGCGTATCTGCGTCTTCTGCGTGTCTTGCCGCTCTACACTCAGCCAAAAGCTTTTCCACCATATCTTGCAAGGAGAAACTCTGCCAGGAAAGAAAACATCCAAAATCTTGTTCTAAAGCTTGCACGGGGGTCTGCAAAGAGTTTGGCAAGAATGAAAGGTAGTTGTCCAAAACACGTTCTTTTCCAATAGAATAACCATGGAATAGGCAGGAGAGTGGTAAAGTACTGTTTTCTCTAAGTCTGAAGGCTGCCCACACTGTGCCTGTGTGCTGCAGCTTGCATCTTCGCCTTTGGGAAGCTGCCGCTCGCCGATTCTCCCGGAGGCGAAGAAGCGGCTTCTTCGCACACAGAGCATTGTGGCGAGCGCAGGGAGCTCCTGAGAGCGGTTTGTGCCGAAAGAAGCCCGGGACCGGCACTTAGCTTCGGAGAGCTGCGTATCTGCGTCTTCTGCGTGTCTTGCCGCTCTACACTCAGCAAAAAGCTTTTCCACCATATCTTGCAAGGAGAAACTCTGCCAGGAAAGAAAACATCCAAAATCTTGTTCTAATGCTTGCACGGAGGTCTGCAAAGAGTTTGGCAAGAATGAAAGGTAGTTGTCCAAAACTCGTTCTTTTCCAATAGAATAACCATGGAAAAGGCAGGAGAGTGGTAAAGTACTGTTTTCTCTAAGTCTGAAGGCTGCCCACACTGTGCCTGTGTGCTGCAGCTTGCATCTTCGCCTTTGGGAAGCTGCCGCTCGCCGATTCTCCCGGAGGCGAAGAAGCGGCTTCTTCGCACACAGAGCATTGTGGCGAGCGCAGGGAGCTCCTGAGAGCGGTTTGTGCCGAAAGAAGCCCGGGACCGGCACTTAGCTTCGGAGAGCTGCGTATCTGCGTCTTCTGCGTGTCTTGCCGCTCTACACTCAGCCAAAAGCTTTTCCACCATATCTTGCAAGGAGAAACTCTGCCAGGAAAGAAAACATCCAAAATCTTGTTCTAAAGCTTGCACGGGGGTCTGCAAAGAGTTTGGCAAGAATGAAAGGTAGTTGTCCAAAACTCGTTCTTTTCCAATAGAATAACCATGGAAAAGGCAGGAGAGTGGTAAAGTACTGTTTTCTCTAAGTCTGAAGGCTGCCCACACTGTGCCTGCGTGCCGCAGCTTGCATCTTCGCCTTTGGGAAGCTGCCGCTCGCCGATTCTCCCGGAGGCGAAGAAGCGGCTTCTTCGCACACAGAGCATTGTGGCGAGCGCAGGGAGCTGCTGAGAGCGGTTTGTGCCGAAAGAAGCCCGGGACCGGCACTTAGCTTCGGAGAGCTGCGTATCTGCGTCTTCTGCGTGTCTTGCCGCTCTACACTCAGCAAAAAGCTTTTCCACCATATCTTGCAAGGAGAAACTCTGCCAGGAAAGAAAACATCCAAAATCTTGTTCTAAAGCTTGCACGGGGGTCTGCAAAGAGTTTGGCAAGAATGAAAGGTAGTTGTCCAAAACTCGTTCTTTTCCAATAGAATAACCATGGAAAAGGCAGGAGAGTGGTAAAGTACTGTTTTCTCTAAGTCTGAAGGCTGCCCACACTGTGCCTGTGTGCTGCAGCTTGCATCTTCGCCTTTGGGAAGCTGCCGCTCGCCGATTCTCCCGCAGGCGAAGAAGCGGCTTCTTCGCACACAGAGCATTGTGGCGAGCGCAGGGAGCTCCTGAGAGCGGTTTGTGCCGAAAGAAGCCCGGGACCGGCACTTAGCTTCGGAGAGCTGCGTATCTGCGTCTTCTGCGTGTCTTGCCGCTCTACACTCAGCAAAAAGCTTTTCCACCATATCTTGCAAGGAGAAACTCTGCCAGGAAAGAAAACATCCAAAATCTTGTTCTAAAGCTTGCACGGGGGTCTGCAAAGAGTTTGGCAAGAATGAAAGGTAGTTGTCCAAAACTCGTTCTTTTCCAATAGAATAACCATGGAAAAGGCAGGAGAGTGGTAAAGTACTGTTTTCTCTAAGTCTGAAGGCTGCCCACACTGTGCCTGTGTGCTGCAGCTTGCATCTTCGCCTTTGGGAAGCTGCCGCTCGCCGATTCTCCCGGAGGCGAAGAAGCGGCTTCTTCGCACACAGAGCATTGTGGCGAGCGCAGGGAGCTCCTGAGAGCGGTTTGTGCCGAAAGAAGCCCGGGACCGGCACTTAGCTTCGGAGAGCTGCGTATCTGCGTCTTCTGCGTGTCTTGCCGCTCTACACTCAGCCAAAAGCTTTTCCACCATATCTTGCAAGGAGAAACTCTGCCAGGAAAGAAAACATCCAAAATCTTGTTCTAAAGCTTGCACGGGGGTCTGCAAAGAGTTTGGCAAGAATGAAAGGTAGTTGTCCAAAACTCGTTCTTTTCCAATAGAATAACCATGGAAAAGGCAGGAGAGTGGTAAAGTACTGTTTTCTCTAAGTCTGAAGGCTGCCCACACTGTGCCTGTGTGCTGCAGCTTGCATCTTCGCCTTTGGGAAGCTGCCGCTCGCCGATTCTCCCGCAGGCGAAGAAGCGGCTTCTTCGCACACAGAGCATTGTGGCGAGCGCAGGGAGCTCCTGAGAGCGGTTTGTGCCGAAAGAAGCCCGGGACCGGCACTTAGCTTCGGAGAGCTGCGTATCTGCGTCTTCTGCGTGTCTTGCCGCTCTACACTCAGCAAAAAGCTTTTCCACCATATCTTGCAAGGAGAAACTCTGCCAGGAAAGAAAACATCCAAAATCTTGTTCTAAAGCTTGCACGGGGGTCTGCAAAGAGTTTGGCAAGAATGAAAGGTAGTTGTCCAAAACTCGTTCTTTTCCAATAGAATAACCATGGAAAAGGCAGGAGAGTGGTAAAGTACTGTTTTCTCTAAGTCTGAAGGCTGCCCACACTGTGCCTGTGTGCTGCAGCTTGCATCTTCGCCTTTGGGAAGCTGCCGCTCGCCGATTCTCCCGCAGGCGAAGAAGCGGCTTCTTCGCACACAGAGCATTGTGGCGAGCGCAGGGAGCTCCTGAGAGCGGTTTGTGCCGAAAGAAGCCCGGGACCGGCACTTAGCTTCGGAGAGCTGCGTATCTGCGTCTTCTGCGTGTCTTGCCGCTCTACACTCAGCAAAAAGCTTTTCCACCATATCTTGCAAGGAGAAACTCTGCCAGGAAAGAAAACATCCAAAATCTTGTTCTAAAGCTTGCACGGGGGTCTGCAAAGAGTTTGGCAAGAATGAAAGGTAGTTGTCCAAAACTCGTTCTTTTCCAATAGAATAACCATGGAAAAGGCAGGAGAGTGGTAAAGTACTGTTTTCTCTAAGTCTGAAGGCTGCCCACACTGTGCCTGTGTGCCGCAGCTTGCATCTTCGCCTTTGGGAAGCTGCCGCTCGCCGATTCTCCCGCAGGCGAAGAAGCGGCTTCTTCGCACACAGAGCATTGTGGCGAGCGCAGGGAGCTCCTGAGAGCGGTTTGTGCCGAAAGAAGCCCGGGACCGGCACTTCGCTTCGGAGAGCTGCGTATCTGCGTCTTCTGCGTGTCTTGCCGCTCTACACTCAGCCAAAAGCTTTTCCACCATATCTTGCAAGGAGAAACTCTGCCAGGAAAGAAAACATCCAAAATCTTGTTCTAAAGCTTGCACGGGGGTCTGCAAAGAGTTTGGCAAGAATGAAAGGTAGTTGTCCAAAACTCGTTCTTTTCCAATAGAATAACCATGGAAAAGGCAGGAGAGTGGTAAAGTACTGTTTTCTCTAAGTCTGAATGCTGCCCACACTGTGCCTGCGTGCTGCAGCTTGCATCTTCGCCTTTGGGAAGCTGCCGCTCGCCGATTCTCCCGGAGGCGAAGAAGCGGCTTCTTCGCACACAGAGCATTGTGGCGAGCGCAGGGAGCTCCTGAGAGCGGTTTGTGCCGAAAGAAGCCCGGGACCGGCACTTAGCTTCGGAGAGCTGCGTATCTGCGTCTTCTGCGTGTCTTGCCGCTCTACACTCAGCCAAAAGCTTTTCCACCATATCTTGCAAGGAGAAACTCTGCCAGGGAAGAAAACATCCAAAATCTTGTTCTAAAGCTTGCACGGGGGTCTGCAAAGAGTTTGGCAAGAATGAAAGGTAGTTGTCCAAAACTCGTTCTTTTCCAATAGAATAACCATGGATAAGGCAGGAGAGTGGTAAAGTACTGTTTTCTCTAAGTCTGAATGCTGCCCACACTGTGCCTGTGTGCTGCAGCTTGCATCTTCGCCTTTGGGAAGCTGCCGCTCGCCGATTCTCCCGGAGGCGAAGAAGCGGCTTCTTCGCACACAGAGCATTGTGGCGAGCGCAGGGAGCTCCTGAGAGCGGTTTGTGCCGAAAGAAGCCCGGGACCGGCACTTAGCTTCGGAGAGCTGCGTATCTGCGTCTTCTGCGTGTCTTGCCGCTCTACACTCAGCAAAAAGCTTTTCCACCATATCTTGCAAGGAGAAACTCTGCCAGGAAAGAAAACATCCAAAATCTTGTTCTAAAGCTTGCACGGGGGTCTGCAAAGAGTTTGGCAAGAATGAAAGGTAGTTGTCCAAAACTCGTTCTTTTCCAATAGAATAACCATGGAAAAGGCAGGAGAGTGGTAAAGTACTGTTTTCTCTAAGTCTGAATGCTGCCCACACTGTGCCTGCGTGCTGCAGCTTGCATCTTTGCCTTTGGGAAGCTGCCGCTCGCCGATTCTCCCGCAGGCGAAGAAGCGGCTTCTTCGCACACAGAGCATTGTGGCGAGCGCAGGGAGCTCCTGAGAGCGGTTTGTGCCGAAAGAAGCCCGGGACCGGCACTTAGCTTCGGAGAGCTGCGTATCTGCGTCTTCTGCGTGTCTTGCCGCTCTACACTCAGCAAAAAGCTTTTCCAGCATATCTTGCAAGGAGAAACTCTGCCAGGAAAGAAAACATCCAAAATCTTGTTCTAAAGCTTGCACGGGGGTCTGCAAAGAGTTTGGCAAGAATGAAAGGTAGTTGTCCAAAACTCGTTCTTTTCCAATAGAATAACCATGGAAAAGGCAGGAGAGTGGTAAAGTACTGTTTTCTCTAAGTCTGAAGGCTGCCCACACTGTGCCTGTGTGCTGCAGCTTGCATCTTCGCCTTTGGGAAGCTGCCGCTCGCCGATTCTCCCGGAGGCGAAGAAGCGGCTTCTTCGCACACAGAGCATTGTGGCGAGCGCAGGGAGCTCCTGAGAGCGGTTTGTGCCGAAAGAAGCCCGGGACCGGCACTTAGCTTCGGAGAGCTGCGTATCTGCGTCTTCTGCGTGTCTTGCCGCTCTACACTCAGCCAAAAGCTTTTCCACCATATCTTGCAAGGAGAAACTCTGCCAGGAAAGAAAACATCCAAAATCTTGTTCTAAAGCTTGCACGGGGGTCTGCAAAGAGTTTGGCAAGAATGAAAGGTAGTTGTCCAAAACTCGTTCTTTTCCAATAGAATAACCATGGAAAAGGCAGGAGAGTGGTAAAGTACTGTTTTCTCTAAGTCTGAAGGCTGCCCACACTGTGCCTGCGTGCTGCAGCTTGCATCTTCGCCTTTGGGAAGCTGCCGCTCGCCGATTCTCCCGCAGGCGAAGAAGCGGCTTCTTCGCACACAGAGCATTGTGGCGAGCGCAGGGAGCTCCTGAGAGCGGTTTGTGCCGAAAGAAGCCCGGGACCGGCACTTAGCTTCGGAGAGCTGCGTATCTGCGTCTTCTGCGTGTCTTGCCGCTCTACACTCAGCCAAAAGCTTTTCCACCATATCTTGCAAGGAGAAACTCTGCCAGGAAAGAAAACATCCAAAATCTTGTTCTAAAGCTTGCACGGGGGTCTGCAAAGAGTTTGGCAAGAATGAAAGGTAGTTGTCCAAAACACGTTCTTTTCCAATAGAATAACCATGGAATAGGCAGGAGAGTGGTAAAGTACTGTTTTCTCTAAGTCTGAAGGCTGCCCACACTGTGCCTGTGTGCTGCAGCTTGCATCTTCGCCTTTGGGAAGCTGCCGCTCGCCGATTCTCCCGCAGGCGAAGAAGCGGCTTCTTCGCACACAGAGCATTGTGGCGAGCGCAGGGAGCTCCTGAGAGCGGTTTGTGCCGAAAGAAGCCCGGGACCGGCACTTAGCTTCGGAGAGCTGCGTATCTGCGTCTTCTGCGTGTCTTGCCGCTCTACACTCAGCAAAAAGCTTTTCCACCATATCTTGCAAGGAGAAACTCTGCCAGGAAAGAAAACATCCAAAATCTTGTTCTAAAGCTTGCACGGAGGTCTGCAAAGAGTTTGGCAAGAATGAAAGGTAGTTGTCCAAAACTCGTTCTTTTCCAATAGAATAACCATGGAAAAGGCAGGAGAGTGGTAAAGTACTGTTTTCTCTAAGTCTGAAGGCTGCCCACACTGTGCCTGTGTGCTGCAGCTTGCATCTTCGCCTTTGGGAAGCTGCCGCTCGCCGATTCTCCCGGAGGCGAAGAAGCGGCTTCTTCGCACACAGAGCATTGTGGCGAGCGCAGGGAGCTCCTGAGAGCGGTTTGTGCCGAAAGAAGCCCGGGACCGGCACTTAGCTTCGGAGAGCTGCGTATCTGCGTCTTCTGCGTGTCTTGCCGCTCTACACTCAGCCAAAAGCTTTTCCACCATATCTTGCAAGGAGAAACTCTGCCAGGAAAGAAAACATCCAAAATCTTGTTCTAAAGCTTGCACGGGGGTCTGCAAAGAGTTTGGCAAGAATGAAAGGTAGTTGTCCAAAACTCGTTCTTTTCCAATAGAATAACCATGGAAAAGGCAGGAGAGTGGTAAAGTACTGTTTTCTCTAAGTCTGAAGGCTGCCCACACTGTGCCTGCGTGCTGCAGCTTGCATCTTCGCCTTTGGGAAGCTGCCGCTCGCCGATTCTCCCGGAGGCGAAGAAGCGGCTTCTTCGCACACAGAGCATTGTGGCGAGCGCAGGGAGCTCCTGAGAGCGGTTTGTGCCGAAAGAAGCCCGGGACCGGCACTTAGCTTCGGAGAGCTGCGTATCTGCGTCTTCTGCGTGTCTTGCCGCTCTACACTCAGCAAAAAGCTTTTCCACAATATCTTGCAAGGAGAAACTCTGCCAGGAAAGAAAACATCCAAAATCTTGTTCTAAAGCTTGCACGGGGGTCTGCAAAGAGTTTGGCAAGAATGAAAGGTAGTTGTCCAAAACTCGTTCTTTTCCAATAGAATAACCATGGAAAAGGCAGGAGAGTGGTAAAGTACTGTTTTCTCTAAGTCTGAAGGCTGCCCACACTGTGCCTGTGTGCTGCAGCTTGCATCTTCGCCTTTGGGAAGCTGCCGCTCGCCGATTCTCCCGCAGGCGAAGAAGCGGCTTCTTCGCACACAGAGCATTGTGGCGAGCGCAGGGAGCTCCTGAGAGCGGTTTGTGCCGAAAGAAGCCCGGGACCGGCACTTAGCTTCGGAGAGCTGCGTATCTGCGTCTTCTGCGTGTCTTGCCGCTCTACACTCAGCAAAAAGCTTTTCCACCATATCTTGCAAGGAGAAACTCTGCCAGGAAAGAAAACATCCAAAATCTTGTTCTAAAGCTTGCACGGGGGTCTGCAAAGAGTTTGGCAAGAATGAAAGGTAGTTGTCCAAAACTCGTTCTTTTCCAATAGAATAACCATGGAAAAGGCAGGAGAGTGGTAAAGTACTGTTTTCTCTAAGTCTGAAGGCTGCCCACACTGTGCCTGTGTGCCGCAGCTTGCATCTTCGCCTTTGGGAAGCTGCCGCTCGCCGATTCTCCCGCAGGCGAAGAAGCGGCTTCTTCGCACACAGAGCATTGTGGCGAGCGCAGGGAGCTCCTGAGAGCGGTTTGTGCCGAAAGAAGCCCGGGACCGGCACTTAGCTTCGGAGAGCTGCGTATCTGCGTCTTCTGCGTGTCTTGCCGCTCTACACTCAGCCAAAAGCTTTTCCACCATATCTTGCAAGGAGAAACTCTGCCAGGAAAGAAAACATCCAAAATCTTGTTCTAAAGCTTGCACGGGGGTCTGCAAAGAGTTTGGCAAGAATGAAAGGTAGTTGTCCAAAACTCGTTCTTTTCCAATAGAATAACCATGGAAAAGGCAGGAGAGTGGTAAAGTACTGTTTTCTCTAAGTCTGAATGCTGCCCACACTGTGCCTGCGTGCTGCAGCTTGCATCTTCGCCTTTGGGAAGCTGCCGCTCGCCGATTCTCCCGGAGGCGAAGAAGCGGCTTCTTCGCACACAGAGCATTGTGGCGAGCGCAGGGAGCTCCTGAGAGCGGTTTGTGCCGAAAGAAGCCCGGGACCGGCACTTAGCTTCGGAGAGCTGCGTATCTGCGTCTTCTGCGTGTCTTGCCGCTCTACACTCAGCCAAAAGCTTTTCCACCATATCTTGCAAGGAGAAACTCTGCCAGGGAAGAAAACATCCAAAATCTTGTTCTAAAGCTTGCACGGGGGTCTGCAAAGAGTTTGGCAAGAATGAAAGGTAGTTGTCCAAAACTCGTTCTTTTCCAATAGAATAACCATGGATAAGGCAGGAGAGTGGTAAAGTACTGTTTTCTCTAAGTCTGAATGCTGCCCACACTGTGCCTGTGTGCTGCAGCTTGCATCTTCGCCTTTGGGAAGCTGCCGCTCGCCGATTCTCCCGGAGGCGAAGAAGCGGCTTCTTCGCACACAGAGCATTGTGGCGAGCGCAGGGAGCTCCTGAGAGCGGTTTGTGCCGAAAGAAGCCCGGGACCGGCACTTAGCTTCGGAGAGCTGCGTATCTGCGTCTTCTGCGTGTCTTGCCGCTCTACACTCAGCAAAAAGCTTTTCCACCATATCTTGCAAGGAGAAACTCTGCCAGGAAAGAAAACATCCAAAATCTTGTTCTAAAGCTTGCACGGGGGTCTGCAAAGAGTTTGGCAAGAATGAAAGGTAGTTGTCCAAAACTCGTTCTTTTCCAATAGAATAACCATGGAAAAGGCAGGAGAGTGGTAAAGTACTGTTTTCTCTAAGTCTGAATGCTGCCCACACTGTGCCTGCGTGCTGCAGCTTGCATCTTTGCCTTTGGGAAGCTGCCGCTCGCCGATTCTCCCGCAGGCGAAGAAGCGGCTTCTTCGCACACAGAGCATTGTGGCGAGCGCAGGGAGCTCCTGAGAGCGGTTTGTGCCGAAAGAAGCCCGGGACCGGCACTTAGCTTCGGAGAGCTGCGTATCTGCGTCTTCTGCGTGTCTTGCCGCTCTACACTCAGCAAAAAGCTTTTCCAGCATATCTTGCAAGGAGAAACTCTGCCAGGAAAGAAAACATCCAAAATCTTGTTCTAAAGCTTGCACGGGGGTCTGCAAAGAGTTTGGCAAGAATGAAAGGTAGTTGTCCAAAACTCGTTCTTTTCCAATAGAATAACCATGGAAAAGGCAGGAGAGTGGTAAAGTACTGTTTTCTCTAAGTCTGAAGGCTGCCCACACTGTGCCTGTGTGCTGCAGCTTGCATCTTCGCCTTTGGGAAGCTGCCGCTCGCCGATTCTCCCGGAGGCGAAGAAGCGGCTTCTTCGCACACAGAGCATTGTGGCGAGCGCAGGGAGCTCCTGAGAGCGGTTTGTGCCGAAAGAAGCCCGGGACCGGCACTTAGCTTCGGAGAGCTGCGTATCTGCGTCTTCTGCGTGTCTTGCCGCTCTACACTCAGCCAAAAGCTTTTCCACCATATCTTGCAAGGAGAAACTCTGCCAGGAAAGAAAACATCCAAAATCTTGTTCTAAAGCTTGCACGGGGGTCTGCAAAGAGTTTGGCAAGAATGAAAGGTAGTTGTCCAAAACTCGTTCTTTTCCAATAGAATAACCATGGAAAAGGCAGGAGAGTGGTAAAGTACTGTTTTCTCTAAGTCTGAAGGCTGCCCACACTGTGCCTGCGTGCTGCAGCTTGCATCTTCGCCTTTGGGAAGCTGCCGCTCGCCGATTCTCCCGCAGGCGAAGAAGCGGCTTCTTCGCACACAGAGCATTGTGGCGAGCGCAGGGAGCTCCTGAGAGCGGTTTGTGCCGAAAGAAGCCCGGGACCGGCACTTAGCTTCGGAGAGCTGCGTATCTGCGTCTTCTGCGTGTCTTGCCGCTCTACACTCAGCCAAAAGCTTTTCCACCATATCTTGCAAGGAGAAACTCTGCCAGGAAAGAAAACATCCAAAATCTTGTTCTAAAGCTTGCACGGGGGTCTGCAAAGAGTTTGGCAAGAATGAAAGGTAGTTGTCCAAAACACGTTCTTTTCCAATAGAATAACCATGGAATAGGCAGGAGAGTGGTAAAGTACTGTTTTCTCTAAGTCTGAAGGCTGCCCACACTGTGCCTGTGTGCTGCAGCTTGCATCTTCGCCTTTGGGAAGCTGCCGCTCGCCGATTCTCCCGCAGGCGAAGAAGCGGCTTCTTCGCACACAGAGCATTGTGGCGAGCGCAGGGAGCTCCTGAGAGCGGTTTGTGCCGAAAGAAGCCCGGGACCGGCACTTAGCTTCGGAGAGCTGCGTATCTGCGTCTTCTGCGTGTCTTGCCGCTCTACACTCAGCAAAAAGCTTTTCCACCATATCTTGCAAGGAGAAACTCTGCCAGGAAAGAAAACATCCAAAATCTTGTTCTAAAGCTTGCACGGAGGTCTGCAAAGAGTTTGGCAAGAATGAAAGGTAGTTGTCCAAAACTCGTTCTTTTCCAATAGAATAACCATGGAAAAGGCAGGAGAGTGGTAAAGTACTGTTTTCTCTAAGTCTGAAGGCTGCCCACACTGTGCCTGTGTGCTGCAGCTTGCATCTTCGCCTTTGGGAAGCTGCCGCTCGCCGATTCTCCCGGAGGCGAAGAAGCGGCTTCTTCGCACACAGAGCATTGTGGCGAGCGCAGGGAGCTCCTGAGAGCGGTTTGTGCCGAAAGAAGCCCGGGACCGGCACTTAGCTTCGGAGAGCTGCGTATCTGCGTCTTCTGCGTGTCTTGCCGCTCTACACTCAGCCAAAAGCTTTTCCACCATATCTTGCAAGGAGAAACTCTGCCAGGAAAGAAAACATCCAAAATCTTGTTCTAAAGCTTGCACGGGGGTCTGCAAAGAGTTTGGCAAGAATGAAAGGTAGTTGTCCAAAACTCGTTCTTTTCCAATAGAATAACCATGGAAAAGGCAGGAGAGTGGTAAAGTACTGTTTTCTCTAAGTCTGAAGGCTGCCCACACTGTGCCTGCGTGCTGCAGCTTGCATCTTCGCCTTTGGGAAGCTGCCGCTCGCCGATTCTCCCGGAGGCGAAGAAGCGGCTTCTTCGCACACAGAGCATTGTGGCGAGCGCAGGGAGCTCCTGAGAGCGGTTTGTGCCGAAAGAAGCCCGGGACCGGCACTTAGCTTCGGAGAGCTGCGTATCTGCGTCTTCTGCGTGTCTTGCCGCTCTACACTCAGCAAAAAGCTTTTCCACAATATCTTGCAAGGAGAAACTCTGCCAGGAAAGAAAACATCCAAAATCTTGTTCTAAAGCTTGCACGGGGGTCTGCAAAGAGTTTGGCAAGAATGAAAGGTAGTTGTCCAAAACTCGTTCTTTTCCAATAGAATAACCATGGAAAAGGCAGGAGAGTGGTAAAGTACTGTTTTCTCTAAGTCTGAAGGCTGCCCACACTGTGCCTGTGTGCTGCAGCTTGCATCTTCGCCTTTGGGAAGCTGCCGCTCGCCGATTCTCCCGCAGGCGAAGAAGCGGCTTCTTCGCACACAGAGCATTGTGGCGAGCGCAGGGAGCTCCTGAGAGCGGTTTGTGCCGAAAGAAGCCCGGGACCGGCACTTAGCTTCGGAGAGCTGCGTATCTGCGTCTTCTGCGTGTCTTGCCGCTCTACACTCAGCAAAAAGCTTTTCCACCATATCTTGCAAGGAGAAACTCTGCCAGGAAAGAAAACATCCAAAATCTTGTTCTAAAGCTTGCACGGGGGTCTGCAAAGAGTTTGGCAAGAATGAAAGGTAGTTGTCCAAAACTCGTTCTTTTCCAATAGAATAACCATGGATAAGGCAGGAGAGTGGTAAAGTACTGTTTTCTCTAAGTCTGAAGGCTGCCCACACTGTGCCTGTGTGCTGCAGCTTGCATCTTCGCCTTTGGGAAGCTGCCGCTCGCCGATTCTCCCACAGGCGAAGAAGCGGCTTCTTCGCACACAGAGCATTGTGGCGAGCGCAGGGAGCTCCTGAGAGCGGTTTGTGCCGAAAGAAGCCCGGGACCGGCACTTAGCTTCGGAGAGCTGCGTATCTGCGTCTTCTGCGTGTCTTGCCGCTCTACACTCAGCCAAAAGCTTTTCCACCATATCTTGCAAGGAGAAACTCTGCCAGGAAAGAAAACATCCAAAATCTTGTTCTAAAGCTTGCACGGGGGTCTGCAAAGAGTTTGGCAAGAATGAAAGGTAGTTGTCCAAAACTCGTTCTTTTCCAATAGAATAACCATGGAAAAGGCAGGAGAGTGGTAAAGTACTGTTTTCTCTAAGTCTGAAGGCTGCCCACACTGTGCCTGTGTGCTGCAGCTGGCATCTTCGCCTTTGGGAAGCTGCCGCTCGCCGATTCTCCCGCAGGCGAAGAAGCGGCTTCTTCACACACAGAGCATTGTGGCGAGCGCAGGGAGCTCCTGAGAGCGGTTTGTGCCGAAAGAAGCCCAGGACCGGCACTTAGCTTCGGAGAGCTGCGTATCTGTGTCTTCTGCGTGTCTTGCCGCTCAACACTCAGCAAAAAGCTTTTTCACCATATCTTGCAAGGAGAAACTCTGCCAGGGAAGAAAACATCCAAAATCTTGTTCTAAAGCTTGCACGGGGGTCTGCAAAGAGTTTGGCAAGAATGAAAGGTAGTTGTCCAAAACTCGTTCTTTTCCAATAGAATAACCATGGAAAAGGCAGGAGAGTGGTAAAGTACTGTTTTCTCTAAGTCTGAAGGCTGCCCACACTGTGCCTGTGTGCTGCAGCTTGCATCTTCGCCTTTGGGAAGCTGCCGCTCGCCGATTCTCCCGGAGGCGAAGAAGCGGCTTCTTCGCACACAGAGCATTGTGGCGAGCGCAGGGAGCTCCTGAGAGCGGTTTGTGCCGAAAGAAGCCCGGGACCGGCACTTAGCTTCGGAGAGCTGCGTATCTGCGTCTTCTGCGTGTCTTGCCGCTCTACACTCAGCCAAAAGCTTTTCCACCATATCTTGCAAGGAGAAACTCTGCCAGGAAAGAAAACATCCAAAATCTTGTTCTAAAGCTTGCACGGGGGTCTGCAAAGAGTTTGGCAAGAATGAAAGGTAGTTGTCCAAAACTCGTTCTTTTCCAATAGAATAACCATGGAAAAGGCAGGAGAGTGGTAAAGTACTGTTTTCTCTAAGTCTGAAGGCTGCCCACACTGTGCCTGTGTGCTGCAGCTTGCATCTTCGCCTTTGGGAAGCTGCCGCTCGCCGATTCTCCCGGAGGCGAAGAAGCGGCTTCTTCGCACACAGAGCATTGTGGCGAGCGCAGGGAGCTCCTGAGAGCGGTTTGTGCCGAAAGAAGCCCGGGACCGGCACTTAGCTTCGGAGAGCTGCGTATCTGCGTCTTCTGCGTGTCTTGCCGCTCTACACTCAGCCAAAAGCTTTTCCACCATATCTTGCAAGGAGAAACTCTGCCAGGAAAGAAAACATCCAAAATCTTGTTCTAAAGCTTGCACGGGGGTCTGCAAAGAGTTTGGCAAGAATGAAAGGTAGTTGTCCAAAACTCGTTCTTTTCCAATAGAATAACCATGGAAAAGGCAGGAGAGTGGTAAAGTACTGTTTTCTCTAAGTCTGAAGGCTGCCCACACTGTGCCTGTGTGCTGCAGCTTGCATCTTCGCCTTTGGGAAGCTGCCGCTCGCCGATTCTCCCGGAGGCGAAGAAGCGGCTTCTTCGCACACAGAGCATTGTGGCGAGCGCAGGGAGCTCCTGAGAGCGGTTTGTGCCGAAAGAAGCCCGGGACCGGCACTTAGCTTCGGAGAGCTGCGTATCTGCGTCTTCTGCGTGTCTTGCCGCTCTACACTCAGCAAAAAGCTTTTCCACCATATCTTGCAAGGAGAAACTCTGCCAGGAAAGAAAACATCCAAAATCTTGTTCTAAAGCTTGCACGGGGGTCTGCAAAGAGTTTGGCAAGAATGAAAGGTAGTTGTCCAAAACTCGTTCTTTTCCAATAGAATAACCATGGAAAAGGCAGGAGAGTGGTAAAGTACTGTTTTCTCTAAGTCTGAAGGCTGCCCACACTGTGCCTGTGTGCTGCAGCTTGCATCTTCGCCTTTGGGAAGCTGCCGCTCGCCGATTCTCCCGGAGGCGAAGAAGCGGCTTCTTCGCACACAGAGCATTGTGGCGAGCGCAGGGAGCTCCTGAGAGCGGTTTGTGCCGAAAGAAGCCCGGGACCGGCACTTAGCTTCGGAGAGCTGCGTATCTGCGTCTTCTGCGTGTCTTGCCGCTCTACACTCAGCCAAAAGCTTTTCCACCATATCTTGCAAGGAGAAACTCTGCCAGGAAAGAAAACATCCAAAATCTTGTTCTAAAGCTTGCACGGGGGTCTGCAAAGAGTTTGGCAAGAATGAAAGGTAGTTGTCCAAAACTCGTTCTTTTCCAATAGAATAACCATGGAAAAGGCAGGAGAGTGGTAAAGTACTGTTTTCTCTAAGTCTGAAGGCTGCCCACACTGTGCCTGCGTGCTGCAGCTTGCATCTTCGCCTTTGGGAAGCTGCCGCTCGCCGATTCTCCCGCAGGCGAAGAAGCGGCTTCTTCGCACACAGAGCATTGTGGCGAGCGCAGGGAGCTCCTGAGAGCGGTTTGTGCCGAAAGAAGCCCGGGACCGGCACTTAGCTTCGGAGAGCTGCGTATCTGCGTCTTCTGCGTGTCTTGCCGCTCTACACTCAGCCAAAAGCTTTTCCACCATATCTTGCAAGGAGAAACTCTGCCAGGAAAGAAAACATCCAAAATCTTGTTCTAAAGCTTGCACGGAGGTCTGCAAAGAGTTTGGCAAGAATGAAAGGTAGTTGTCCAAAACTCGTTCTTTTCCAATAGAATAACCATGGAAAAGGCAGGAGAGTGGTAAAGTACTGTTTTCTCTAAGTCTGAAGGCTGCCCACACTGTGCCTGTGTGCTGCAGCTTGCATCTTCGCCTTTGGGAAGCTGCCGCTCGCCGATTCTCCCGCAGGCGAAGAAGCGGCTTCTTCGCACACAGAGCATTGTGGCGAGCGCAGGGAGCTCCTGAGAGCGGTTTGTGCCGAAAGAAGCCCGGGACCGGCACTTAGCTTCGGAGAGCTGCGTATCTGCGTCTTCTGCGTGTCTTGCCGCTCTACACTCAGCCAAAAGCTTTTCCACCATATCTTGCAAGGAGAAACTCTGCCAGGAAAGAAAACATCCAAAATCTTGTTCTAAAGCTTGCACGGAGGTCTGCAAAGAGTTTGGCAAGAATGAAAGGTAGTTGTCCAAATCTCGTTCTTTTCCAATAGAATAACCATGGAAAAGGCAGGAGAGTGGTAAAGTACTGTTTTCTCTAAGTCTGAAGGCTGCCCACACTGTGCCTGTGTGCTGCAGCTTGCATCTTCGCCTTTGGGAAGCTGCCGCTCGCCGATTCTCCCGGAGGCGAAGAAGCGGCTTCTTCGCACACAGAGCATTGTGGCGAGCGCAGGGAGCTCCTGAGAGCGGTTTGTGCCGAAAGAAGCCCGGGACCGGCACTTAGCTTCGGAGAGCTGCGTATCTGCGTCTTCTGCGTGTCTTGCCGCTCTACACTCAGCCAAAAGCTTTTCCACCATATCTTGCAAGGAGGAAACTCTGCCAGGAAAGAAAACATCCAAAATCTTGTTCTAAAGCTTGCACGGGGTCTGCAAAGAGTTTGGCAAGAATGAAAGGTAGTTGTCCAAAACTCGTTCTTTTCCAATAGAATAACCATGGAATAAGGCAGGAGAGTGGTAAAGTACTGTTTTCTCTAAGTCTGAAGGCGGCCCACACTGTGCCTGTGTGCTGCAGCTTGCATCTTCGCCTTTGGCAAGCTGCCGCTCGCCGATTCTCCCGGAGGCGAAGAAGCGGCTTCTTCGCACACAGAGCATTGTGGCGAGCGCAGGGAGCTCCTGAGAGCGGTTTGTGCCGAAAGAAGCCCGGGACCGGCACTTAGCTTCGGAGAGCTGCGTATCTGCGTCTTCTGCGTGTCTTGCCGCTCTACACTCAGCAAAAAGCTTTTCCACCATATCTTGCAAGGAGAAACTCTGCCAGGAAAGAAAACATCCAAAATCTTGTTCTAAAGCTTGCACGGGGGTCTGCAAAGAGTTTGGCAAGAATGAAAGGTAGTTGTCCAAAACTCCTTCTTTTCCAATAGAATAACCATGGGAAAAGGCAGGAGAGTGGTAAAGTACTGTTTTATCTAAGTCTGAAGGCTGCCCACACTGTGCCTGTGTGCTGCAGCTTGCATCTTCGCCTTTGGGAAGCTGCCGCTCGCCGATTCTCCCGCAGGCGAAGAAGCGGCTTCTTCGCACACAGAGCATTGTGGCGAGCGCAGGGAGCTGCTGAGAGCGGTTTGTGCCGAAAGAAGCCCGGGACCGGCACTTAGCTTCGGAGAGCTGCGTATCTGCGTCTTCTGCGTGTCTTGCCACTCTACACTCAGCAAAAAGCTTTTCCACCATATCTTGCAAGGAGAAACTCTGCCAGGAAAGAAAACATCCAAAATCTTGTTCTAAAGCTTGCACGGAGGTCTGCAAAGAGTTTGGCAAGAATGAAAGGTAGTTGTCCAAACTCGTTCTTTTCCAATAGAATAACCATGGAAAAGGCAGGAGAGTGGTAAAGTACTGTTTTCTCTAAGTCTGAAGGCTGCCCACACTGTGCCTGTGTGCTGCAGCTGGCATCTTCGCCTTTGGGAAGCTGCCGCTCGCCGATTCTCCCGGAGGCGGAAGAAGCGGCTTCTCAACACAGAGCATTGTGGCGAGCGCAGGGAGCTCCTGAGAGCGGTTTGTGCCGAAAGAAGCCCAGGACCGGCACTTAGCTTCGGAGAGCTGCGTATCTGCATCTTCTGCGTGTCTTGCCGCTCTACACTCAGCAAAAAGCTTTTCCACCATATCTTGCAAGGAGAAACTCTGCCAGGAAAGAAAACATCCAAAATCTTGTTCTAAAGCTTGCACGGGGGTCTGCAAAGAGTTTGGCAAGAATGAAAGGTAGTTGTCCAAACCTCGTTCTTTTCCAATAGAATAACCATGGAAAAGGCAGGAGAGTGGTAAAGTACTGTTTTCTCTAAGTCTGAAGGCTGCCCACACTGTGCCTGTGTGCTGCAGCTTGCATCTTCGCCTTTGGGAAGCTGCCGCTCGCCGATTCTCCCGGAGGCGAAGAAGCGGCTTCTTCGCACACAGAGCATTGTGGCGAGCGCAGGGAGCTCCTGAGAGCGGTTTGTGCCGAAAGAAGCCCGGGACCGGCACTTAGCTTCGGAGAGCTGCGTATCTGCGTCTTCTGCGTGTCTTGCCGCTCTACACTCAGCCAAAAGCTTTTCCACCATATCTTGCAAGGAGAAACTCTGCCAGGAAAGAAAACATCCAAAATCTTGTTCTAAAGCTTGCACGGGGTCTGCAAAGAGTTTGGCAAGAATGAAAGGTAGTTGTCCAAAACTCGTTCTTTTCCAATAGAATAACCATGGAAAAGGCAGGAGAGTGGTAAAGTACTGTTTTCTCTAAGTCTGAAGGCTGCCCACACTGTGCCTGTGTGCTGCAGCTTGCATCTTCGCCTATGGGAAGCTGCCGCTCGCCGATTCTCCCGGAGGCGAAGAAGCGGCTTCTTCGCACACAGAGCATTGTGGCGAGCGCAGGGAGCTCCTGAGAGCGGTTTGTGCCGAAAGAAGCCCGGGACCGGCACTTAGCTTCGGAGAGCTGCGTATCTGCGTCTTCTGCGTGTCTTGCCGCTCTACACTCAGCCAAAAGCTTTTCCACCATATCTTGCAAGGAGAAACTCTGCCAGGAAAGAAAACATCCAAAATCTTGTTCTAAAGCTTGCACGGGGGTCTGCAAAGAGTTTGGCAAGAATGAAAGGTAGTTGTCCAAAACTCGTTCTTTTCCAATAGAATAACCATGGAAAAGGCAGGAGAGTGGTAAAGTACTGTTTTCTCTAAGTCTGAAGGCTGCCCACACTGTGCCTGTGTGCTGCAGCTTGCATCTTCGCCTTTGGGAAGCTGCCGCTCGCCGATTCTCCCGCAGGCGAAGAAGCGGCTTCTTCGCACACAGAGCATTGTGGCGAGCGCGGGGAGCTCCTGAGAGCGGTTTGTGCCGAAAGAAGCCCGGGACCGGCACTTAGCTTCGGAGAGCTGCGTATCTGCGTCTTCTGCGTGTCTTGCCGCTCTACACTCAGCAAAAAGGTTTTCCACCATATCTTGCAAGAAGAAACTCTGCCAGGAAAGAAAACATCCAAAATCTTGTTCTAAAGCTTGCACGGGGGTCTGCAAAGAGTTTGGCAAGAATGAAAGGTAGTTGTCCAAAACTCGTTCTTTTCCAATAGAATAACCATGGAAAAGGCAGGAGAGTGGTAAAGTACTGTTTTCTCTAAGTCTGAAGGCTGCCCACACTGTGCCTGTGTGCTGCAGCTTGCATCTTCGCCTTTGGGAAGCTGCCGCTCGCCGATTCTCCCGGAGGCGAAGAAGCGGCTTCTTCACACACAGAGCATTGTGGCGAGCGCAGGGAGCTCCTGAGAGCGGTTTGTGCCGAAAGAAGCCCGGGACCGGCACTTAGCTTCGGAGAGCTGCGTATCTGCGTCTTCTGCGTGTCTTGCCGCTCAACACTCAGCCAAAAGCTTTTTCACCATATCTTGCAAGGAGAAACTCTGCCAGGGAAGAAAACATCCAAAATCTTGTTCTAAAGCTTGCACGCGGGTCTGCAAAGAGTTTGGCAAGAATGAAAGGTAGTTGTCCAAAACTCGTTCTTTTCCAATATAATAACCATGGATAAGGCAGGAGAGTGGTAAAGTACTGTTTTCTCTAAGTCTGGAGGCTGCCCACATTGTGCCTGTGTGCTGCAGCTTGCATCTTCGCCTTTGGGAAGCTGCCGCTCGCCGATTCTCCCGCAGGCGAAGAAGCGGCTTCTTCGCACACAGAGCATTGTGGCGAGCGCAGGGAGCTCCTGAGAGCGGTTTGTGCCGAAAGAAGCCCGGGACCGGCACATAGCTTCGGAGAGCTGCGTATCTGCGTCTTCTGCGTGTCTTGCCGCTCTACACTCAGCCAAAAGCTTTTCCACCATATCTTGCAAGGAGAAACTCTGCCAGGAAAGAAAACATCCAAAATCTTGTTCTAAAGCTTGCACGGGGGTCTGCAAAGAGTTTGGCAAGAATGAAAGGTAGTTGTCCAAAACTCGTTCTTTTCCAATAGAATAACCATGGAAAAGGCAGGAGAGTGGTAAAGTACTGTTTTCTCTAAGTCTGAAGGCTGCCCACACTGTGCCTGTGTGCTGCAGCTTGCATCTTCGCCTTTGGGAAGCTGCCGCTCGCCGATTCTCCCGCAGGCGAAGAAGCGGCTTCTTCGCACACAGAGCATTGTGGCGAGCGCGGGGAGCTCCTGAGAGCGGTTTGTGCCGAAAGAAGCCCGGGACCGGCACTTAGCTTCGGAGAGCTGCGTATCTGCGTCTTCTGCGTGTCTTGCCGCTCTACACTCAGCAAAAAGCTTTTCCACCATATCTTGCAAGAAGAAACTCTGCCAGGAAAGAAAACATCCAAAATCTTGTTCTAAAGCTTGCACGGAGGTCTGCAAAGAGTTTGGCAAGAATGAAAGGTAGTTGTCCAAAACTCGTTCTTTTCCAATAGAATAACCATGGAAAAGGCAGGAGAGTGGTAAAGTACTGTTTTCTCTAAGTCTGAATGCTGCCCACACTGTGCCTGTTTGCTGCAGCTTGCATCTTCGCCTTTGGGAAGCTGCCGCTCGCCGATTCTCCCGCAGGCGAAGAAGCGGCTTCTTCGCACACAGAGCATTGTGGCGAGCACAGGGAGCTCCTGAGAGCGGTTTGTGCCGAAAGAAGCCCGGGACCGGCACTTAGCTTCGGAGAGCTGCGTATCTGCGTCTTCTGCGTGTCTTGCCGCTCTACACTCAGCCAAAAGCTTTTCCACCATATCTTGCAAGGAGAAACTCTGCCAGGAAAGAAAACATCCAAAATCTTGTTCTAAAGCTTGCACGGGGGTCTGCAAAGAGTTTGGCAAGAATGAAAGGTAGTTGTCCAAAACTCGTTCTTTTCCAATAGAATAACCATGGAAAAGGCAGGAGAGTGGTAAAGTACTGTTTTCTCTAAGTCTGAAGGCTGCCCACACTGTGCCTGTGTGCTGCAGCTTGCATCTTCGCCTTTGGGAAGCTGCCGCTCGCCGATTCTCCCGCAGGCGAAGAAGCGGCTTCTTCGCACACAGAGCATTGTGGCGAGCGCAGGGAGCTCCTGAGAGCGGTTTGTGCCGAAAGAAGCCCGGGACCGGCACTTAGCTTCGGAGAGCTGCGTATCTGCGTCTTCTGCGTGTCTTGCCGCTCTACACTCAGCAAAAAGCTTTTCCACCATATCTTGCAAGGAGAAACTCTGCCAGGAAAGAAAACATCCAAAATCTTGTTCTAAAGCTTGCACGGGGGTCTGCAAAGAGTTTGGCAAGAATGAAAGGTAGTTGTCCAAAACTCGTTCTTTTCCAATAGAATAACCATGGAAAAGGCAGGAGAGTGGTAAAGTACTGTTTTCTCTAAGTCTGAAGGCTGCCCACACTGTGCCTGTGTGCTGCAGCTTGCATCTTCGCCTTTGGGAAGCTGCCGCTCGCCGATTCTCCCGCAGGCGAAGAAGCGGCTTCTTCGCACACAGAGCATTGTGGCGAGCGCAGGGAGCTCCTGAGAGCGGTTTGTGCCGAAAGAAGCCCGGGACCGGCACTTAGCTTCGGAGAGCTGCGTATCTGCGTCTTCTGCGTGTCTTGCCGCTCTACACTCAGCAAAAAGCTTTTCCACCATATCTTGCAAGGAGAAACTCTGCCAGGAAAGAAAACATCCAAAATCTTGTTCTAAAGCTTGCACGGGGGTCTGCAAAGAGTTTGGCAAGAATGAAAGGTAGTTGTCCAAACCTCGTTCTTTTCCAATAGAATAACCATGGAAAAGGCAGGAGAGTGGTAAAGTACTGTTTTCTCTAAGTCTGAATGCTGCCCACACTGTGCCTGTGTGCTGCAGCTTGCATCTTCGCCTTTGGGAAGCTGCCGCTCGCCGATTCTCCCGCAGGCGAAGAAGCGGCTTCTTCGCACACAGAGCATTGTGGCGAGCGCAGGGAGCTCCTGAGAGCGGTTTGTGCCGAAAGAAGCCCGGGACCGGCACTTAGCTTCGGAGAGCTGCGTATCTGCGTCTTCTGCGTGTCTTGCCGCTCTACACTCAGCAAAAAGCTTTTCCACCATATCTTGCAAGGAGAAACTCTGCCAGGAAAGAAAACATCCAAAATCTTGTTCTAAAGCTTGCACGGGGGTCTGCAAAGAGTTTGGCAAGAATGAAAGGTAGTTGTCCAAAACTCGTTCTTTTCCAATAGAATAACCATGGAAAAGGCAGGAGAGTGGTAAAGTACTGTTTTCTCTAAGTCTGAATGCTGCCCACACTGTGCCTGTGTGCTGCAGCTTGCATCTTCGCCTTTGGGAAGCTGCCGCTCGCCGATTCTCCCGCAGGCGAAGAAGCGGCTTCTTCGCACACAGAGCATTGTGGCGAGCGCAGGGAGCTCCTGAGAGCGGTTTGTGCCGAAAGAAGCCCGGGACCGGCACTTAGCTTCGGAGAGCTGCGTATCCGCGTCTTCTGCGTGTCTTGCCGCTCTACACTCAGCAAAAAGCTTTTCCACCATATCTTGCAAGGAGAAACTCTGCCAGGAAAGAAAACATCCAAAAACTTGTTCTAAAGCTTGCACGGGGGTCTGCAAAGAGTTTGGCAAGAATGAAAGGTAGTTGTCCAAACCTCGTTCTTTTCCAATAGAATAACCATGGAAAAGGCAGGAGAGTGGTAAAGTACTGTTTTCTCTAAGTCTGAAGGCTGCCCACACTGTGCCTGTGTGCTGCAGCTTGCATCTTCGCCTTTGGGAAGCTGCCGCTCGCCGATTCTCCCGCAGGCGAAGAAGCGGCTTCTTCGCACACAGAGCATTGTGGCGAGCGCAGGGAGCTCCTGAGAGCGGTTTGTGCCGAAAGAAGCCCGGGACCGGCACTTAGCTTCGGAGAGCTGCGTATCTGCGTCTTCTGCGTGTCTTGCCGCTCTACACTCAGCCAAAAGCTTTTCCACCATATCTTGCAAGGAGAAACTCTGCCAGGAAAGAAAACATCCAAAATCTTGTTCTAAAGCTTGCACGGGGGTCTGCAAAGAGTTTGGCAAGAATGAAAGGTAGTTGTCCAAAACTCGTTCTTTTCCAATAGAATAACCATGGAAAAGGCAGGAGAGTGGTAAAGTACTGTTTTCTCTAAGTCTGAAGGCTGCCCACACTGTGCCTGTGTGCTGCAGCTTGCATCTTCGCCTTTGGGAAGCTGCCGCTCGCCGATTCTCCCGCAGGCGAAGAAGCGGCTTCTTCGCACACAGAGCATTGTGGCGAGCGCAGGGAGCTCCTGAGAGCGGTTTGTGCCGAAAGAAGCCCGGGACCGGCACTTAGCTTCGGAGAGCTGCGTATCTGCGTCTTCTGCGTGTCTTGCCGCTCTACACTCAGCAAAAAGCTTTTCCACCATATCTTGCAAGGAGAAACTCTGCCAGGAAAGAAAACATCCAAAATCTTCTTCTAAAGCTTGCACGGGGGTCTGCAAAGAGTTTGGCAAGAATGAAAGGTAGTTGTCCAAAACTCGTTCTTTTCCAATAGAATAACCATGGAAAAGGCAGGAGAGTGGTAAAGTACTGTTTTCTCTAAGTCTGAAGGCTGCCCACACTGTGCCTGTGTGCTGCAGCTTGCATCTTCGCCTTTGGGAAGCTGCCGCTCGCCGATTCTCCCGCAGGCGAAGAAGCGGCTTCTTCGCACACAGAGCATTGTGGTGAGCGCAGGGAGCTCCTGAGAGCGGTTTGTGCCGAAAGAAGCCCGGGACCGGCACTTAGCTTCGGAGAGCTGCGTATCTGCGTCTTCTGCGTGTCTTGCCGCTCTACACTCAGCCAAAAGCTTTTCCACCATATCTTGCAAGGAGAAACTCTGCCAGGAAAGAAAACATCCAAAATCTTGTTCTAAAGCTTGCACGGGGGTCTGCAAAGAGTTTGGCAAGAATGAAAGGTAGTTGTCCAAAACTCGTTCTTTTCCAATAGAATAACCATGGAAAAGGCAGGAGAGTGGTAAAGTACTGTTTTCTCTAAGTCTGAATGCTGCCCACACTGTGCCTGTTTGCTGCAGCTTGCATCTTCGCCTTTGGGAAGCTGCCGCTCGCCGATTCTCCCGGAGGCGAAGAAGCGGCTTCTTCGCACACAGAGCATTGTGGCGAGCGCAGGGAGCTCCTGAGAGCGGTTTGTGCCGAAAGAAGCCCGGGACCGGCACTTAGCTTCGGAGAGCTGCGTATCTGCGTCTTCTGCGTGTCTTGCCGCTCTACACTCAGCCAAAAGCTTTTCCACCATATCTTGCAAGGAGAAACTCTGCCAGGAAAGAAAACATCCAAAATCTTGTTCTAAAGCTTGCACGGGGGTCTGCAAAGAGTTTGGCAAGAATGAAAGGTAGTTGTCCAAAACTCGTTCTTTTCCAATAGAATAACCATGGAAAAGGCAGGAGAGTGGTAAAGTACTGTTTTCTCTAAGTCTGAAGGCTGCCCACACTGTGCCTGTGTGCTGCAGCTTGCATCTTCGCCTTTGGGAAGCTGCCGCTCGCCGATTCTCCCGGAGGCGAAGAAGCGGCTTCTTCGCACACAGAGCATTGTGGCGAGCGCAGGGAGCTCCTGAGAGCGGTTTGTGCCGAAAGAAGCCCGGGACCGGCACTTAGCTTCGGAGAGCTGCGTATCTGCGTCTTCTGCGTGTCTTGCCGCTCTACACTCAGCAAAAAGCTTTTCCACCATATCTTGCAAGGAGAAACTCTGCCAGGAAAGAAAACATCCAAAATCTTGTTCTAAAGCTTGCACGGGGGTCTGCAAAGAGTTTGGCAAGAATGAAAGGTAGTTGTCCAAAACTCGTTCTTTTCCAATAGAATAACCATGGAAAAGGCAGGAGAGTGGTAAAGTACTGTTTTCTCTAAGTCTGAAGGCTGCCCACACTGTGCCTGTGTGCTGCAGCTTGCATCTTCGCCTTTGGGAAGCTGCCGCTCGCCGATTCTCCCGCAGGCGAAGAAGCGGCTTCTTCGCACACAGAGCATTGTGGCGAGCGCAGGGAGCTCCTGAGAGCAGTTTGTGCCGAAAGAAGCCCGGGACCGGCACTTAGCTTCGGAGAGCTGCGTATCTGCGTCTTCTGCGTGTCTTGCCGCTCTACACTCAGCAAAAAGCTTTTCCACCATATCTTGCAAGGAGAAACTCTGCCAGGAAAGAAAACATCCAAAATCTTGTTCTAAAGCTTGCACGGGGGTCTGCAAAGAGTTTGGCAAGAATGAAAGGTAGTTGTCCAAAACTCGTTCTTTTCCAATAGAATAACCATGGAAAAGGCAGGAGAGTGGTAAAGTACTGTTTTCTCTAAGTCTGAATGCTGCCCACACTGTGCCTGTGTGCTGCAGCTTGCATCTTCGCCTTTGGGAAGCTGCCGCTCGCCGATTCTCCCGGAGGCGAAGAAGCGGCTTCTTCGCACACAGAGCATTGTGGCGAGCGCAGGGAGCTCCTGAGAGCGGTTTGTGCCGAAAGAAGACCGGGACCGGCACTTAGCTTCGGAGAGCTGCGTATCTGCGTCTTCTGCGTGTCTTGCCGCTCTACACTCAGCCAAAAGCTTTTCCACCATATCTTGCAAGGAGAAACTCTGCCAGGAAAGAAAACATCCAAAATCTTGTTCTAAAGCTTGCACGGGGGTCTGCAAAGAGTTTGGCAAGAATGAAAGGTAGTTGTCCAAAACTCGTTCTTTTCCAATAGAATAACCATGGAAAAGGCAGGAGAGTGGTAAAGTACTGTTTTCTCTAAGTCTGAAGGCTGCCCACACTGTGCCTGTGTGCTGCAGCTTGCATCTTCGCCTTTGGGAAGCTGCCGCTCGCCGATTCTCCCGCAGGCGAAGAAGCGGCTTCTTCGCACACAGAGCATTGTGGCGAGCGCAGGGAGCTCCTGAGAGCGGTTTGTGCCGAAAGAAGCCCGGGACCGGCACTTAGCTTCGGAGAGCTGCGTATCTGCGTCTTCTGCGTGTCTTGCCGCTCTACACTCAGCAAAAAGCTTTTCCACCATATCTTGCAAGGAGAAACTCTGCCAGGAAAGAAAACATCCAAAATCTTCTTCTAAAGCTTGCACGGGGGTCTGCAAAGAGTTTGGCAAGAATGAAAGGTAGTTGTCCAAAACTCGTTCTTTTCCAATAGAATAACCATGGAAAAGGCAGGAGAGTGGTAAAGTACTGTTTTCTCTAAGTCTGAAGGCTGCCCACACTGTGCCTGTGTGCTGCAGCTTGCATCTTCGCCTTTGGGAAGCTGCCGCTCGCCGATTCTCCCGCAGGCGAAGAAGCGGCTTCTTCGCACACAGAGCATTGTGGTGAGCGCAGGGAGCTCCTGAGAGCGGTTTGTGCCGAAAGAAGCCCGGGACCGGCACTTAGCTTCGGAGAGCTGCGTATCTGCGTCTTCTGCGTGTCTTGCCGCTCTACACTCAGCAAAAAGCTTTTCCACCATATCTTGCAAGGAGAAACTCTGCCAGGAAAGAAAACATCCAAAATCTTGTTCTAAAGCTTGCACGGGGGTCTGCAAAGAGTTTGGCAAGAATGAAAGGTAGTTGTCCAAAACTCGTTCTTTTCCAATAGAATAACCATGGAAAAGGCAGGAGAGTGGTAAAGTACTGTTTTCTCTAAGTCTGAATGCTGCCCACACTGTGCCTGTGTGCTGCAGCTTGCATCTTCGCCTTTGGGAAGCTGCCGCTCGCCGATTCTCCCGCAGGCGAAGAAGCGGCTTCTTCGCACACAGAGCATTGTGGCGAGCGCAGGGAGCTCCTGAGAGCGGTTTGTGCCGAAAGAAGCCCGGGACCGGCACTTAGCTTCGGAGAGCTGCGTATCCGCGTCTTCTGCGTGTCTTGCCGCTCTACACTCAGCAAAAAGCTTTTCCACCATATCTTGCAAGGAGAAACTCTGCCAGGAAAGAAAACATCCAAAAACTTGTTCTAAAGCTTGCACGGGGGTCTGCAAAGAGTTTGGCAAGAATGAAAGGTAGTTGTCCAAAACTCGTTCTTTTCCAATAGAATAACCATGGAAAAGGCAGGAGAGTGGTAAAGTACTGTTTTCTCTAAGTCTGAATGCTGCCCACACTGTGCCTGTTTGCTGCAGCTTGCATCTTCGCCTTTGGGAAGCTGCCGCTCGCCGATTCTCCCGGAGGCGAAGAAGCGGCTTCTTCGCACACAGAGCATTGTGGCGAGCGCAGGGAGCTCCTGAGAGCGGTTTGTGCCGAAAGAAGCCCGGGACCGGCACTTAGCTTCGGAGAGCTGCGTATCTGCGTCTTCTGCGTGTCTTGCCGCTCTACACTCAGCCAAAAGCTTTTCCACCATATCTTGCAAGGAGAAACTCTGCCAGGAAAGAAAACATCCAAAATCTTGTTCTAAAGCTTGCACGGGGGTCTGCAAAGAGTTTGGCAAGAATGAAAGGTAGTTGTCCAAAACTCGTTCTTTTCCAATAGAATAACCATGGAAAAGGCAGGAGAGTGGTAAAGTACTGTTTTCTCTAAGTCTGAAGGCTGCCCACACTGTGCCTGTGTGCTGCAGCTTGCATCTTCGCCTTTGGGAAGCTGCCGCTCGCCGATTCTCCCGGAGGCGAAGAAGCGGCTTCTTCGCACACAGAGCATTGTGGCGAGCGCAGGGAGCTCCTGAGAGCGGTTTGTGCCGAAAGAAGCCCGGGACCGGCACTTAGCTTCGGAGAGCTGCGTATCTGCGTCTTCTGCGTGTCTTGCCGCTCTACACTCAGCAAAAAGCTTTTCCACCATATCTTGCAAGGAGAAACTCTGCCAGGAAAGAAAACATCCAAAATCTTGTTCTAAAGCTTGCACGGGGGTCTGCAAAGAGTTTGGCAAGAATGAAAGGTAGTTGTCCAAAACTCGTTCTTTTCCAATAGAATAACCATGGAAAAGGCAGGAGAGTGGTAAAGTACTGTTTTCTCTAAGTCTGAAGGCTGCCCACACTGTGCCTGTGTGCTGCAGCTTGCATCTTCGCCTTTGGGAAGCTGCCGCTCGCCGATTCTCCCGCAGGCGAAGAAGCGGCTTCTTCGCACACAGAGCATTGTGGCGAGCGCAGGGAGCTCCTGAGAGCAGTTTGTGCCGAAAGAAGCCCGGGACCGGCACTTAGCTTCGGAGAGCTGCGTATCTGCGTCTTCTGCGTGTCTTGCCGCTCTACACTCAGCAAAAAGCTTTTCCACCATATCTTGCAAGGAGAAACTCTGCCAGGAAAGAAAACATCCAAAATCTTGTTCTAAAGCTTGCACGGGGGTCTGCAAAGAGTTTGGCAAGAATGAAAGGTAGTTGTCCAAAACTCGTTCTTTTCCAATAGAATAACCATGGAAAAGGCAGGAGAGTGGTAAAGTACTGTTTTCTCTAAGTCTGAATGCTGCCCACACTGTGCCTGTGTGCTGCAGCTTGCATCTTCGCCTTTGGGAAGCTGCCGCTCGCCGATTCTCCCGGAGGCGAAGAAGCGGCTTCTTCGCACACAGAGCATTGTGGCGAGCGCAGGGAGCTCCTGAGAGCGGTTTGTGCCGAAAGAAGACCGGGACCGGCACTTAGCTTCGGAGAGCTGCGTATCTGCGTCTTCTGCGTGTCTTGCCGCTCTACACTCAGCCAAAAGCTTTTCCACCATATCTTGCAAGGAGAAACTCTGCCAGGAAAGAAAACATCCAAAATCTTGTTCTAAAGCTTGCACGGGGGTCTGCAAAGAGTTTGGCAAGAATGAAAGGTAGTTGTCCAAAACTCGTTCTTTTCCAATAGAATAACCATGGAAAAGGCAGGAGAGTGGTAAAGTACTGTTTTCTCTAAGTCTGAAGGCTGCCCACACTGTGCCTGTGTGCTGCAGCTTGCATCTTCGCCTTTGGGAAGCTGCCGCTCGCCGATTCTCCCGCAGGCGAAGAAGCGGCTTCTTCGCACACAGAGCATTGTGGCGAGCGCAGGGAGCTCCTGAGAGCGGTTTGTGCCGAAAGAAGCCCGGGACCGGCACTTAGCTTCGGAGAGCTGCGTATCCGCGTCTTCTGCGTGTCTTGCCGCTCTACACTCAGCAAAAAGCTTTTCCACCATATCTTGCAAGGAGAAACTCTGCCAGGAAAGAAAACATCCAAAAACTTGTTCTAAAGCTTGCACGGGGGTCTGCAAAGAGTTTGGCAAGAATGAAAGGTAGTTGTCCAAACCTCGTTCTTTTCCAATAGAATAACCATGGAAAAGGCAGGAGAGTGGTAAAGTACTGTTTTCTCTAAGTCTGAAGGCTGCCCACACTGTGCCTGTGTGCTGCAGCTTGCATCTTCGCCTTTGGGAAGCTGCCGCTCGCCGATTCTCCCGCAGGCGAAGAAGCGGCTTCTTCGCACACAGAGCATTGTGGCGAGCGCAGGGAGCTCCTGAGAGCGGTTTGTGCCGAAAGAAGCCCGGGACCGGCACTTAGCTTCGGAGAGCTGCGTATCTGCGTCTTCTGCGTGTCTTGCCGCTCTACACTCAGCCAAAAGCTTTTCCACCATATCTTGCAAGGAGAAACTCTGCCAGGAAAGAAAACATCCAAAATCTTGTTCTAAAGCTTGCACGGGGGTCTGCAAAGAGTTTGGCAAGAATGAAAGGTAGTTGTCCAAAACTCGTTCTTTTCCAATAGAATAACCATGGAAAAGGCAGGAGAGTGGTAAAGTACTGTTTTCTCTAAGTCTGAAGGCTGCCCACACTGTGCCTGTGTGCTGCAGCTTGCATCTTCGCCTTTGGGAAGCTGCCGCTCGCCGATTCTCCCGGAGGCGAAGAAGCGGCTTCTTCGCACACAGAGCATTGTGGCGAGCGCAGGGAGCTGCTGAGAGCGGTTTGTGCCGAAAGAAGCCCGGGACCGGCACTTAGCTTCGGAGAGCTGCGTATCTGCGTCTTCTGCGTGTCTTGCCGCTCTACACTCAGCAAAAAGCTTTTCCACCATATCTTGCAAGGAGAAACTCTGCCAGGAAAGAAAACATCCAAAATCTTGTTCTAATGCTTGCACGGGGGTCTGCAAAGAGTTTGGCAAGAATGAAAGGTAGTTGTCCAAAACTCGTTCTTTTCCAATAGAATAACCATGGAAAAGGCAGGAGAGTGGTAAAGTACTGTTTTCTCTAAGTCTGAAGGCTGCCCACACTGTGCCTGTGTGCTGCAGCTTGCATCTTCGCCTTTGGGAAGCTGCCGCTCGCCGATTCTCCCGCAGGCGAAGAAGCGGCTTCTTCGCACACAGAGCATTGTGGCGAGCGCAGGGAGCTCCTGAGAGCGGTTTGTGCCGAAAGAAGCCCGGGACCGGCACTTAGCTTCGGAGAGCTGCGTATCCGCGTCTTCTGCGTGTCTTGCCGCTCTACACTCAGCAAAAAGCTTTTCCACCATATCTTGCAAGGAGAAACTCTGCCAGGAAAGAAAACATCCAAAAACTTGTTCTAAAGCTTGCACGGGGGTCTGCAAAGAGTTTGGCAAGAATGAAAGGTAGTTGTCCAAACCTCGTTCTTTTCCAATAGAATAACCATGGAAAAGGCAGGAGAGTGGTAAAGTACTGTTTTCTCTAAGTCTGAAGGCTGCCCACACTGTGCCTGTGTGCTGCAGCTTGCATCTTCGCCTTTGGGAAGCTGCCGCTCGCCGATTCTCCCGGAGGCGAAGAAGCGGCTTCTTCGCACACAGAGCATTGTGGCGAGCGCAGGGAGCTGCTGAGAGCGGTTTGTGCCGAAAGAAGCCCGGGACCGGCACTTAGCTTCGGAGAGCTGCGTATCTGCGTCTTCTGCGTGTCTTGCCGCTCTACACTCAGCCAAAAGCTTTTCCACCATATCTTGCAAGGAGAAACTCTGCCAGGAAAGAAAACATCCAAAATCTTGTTCTAAAGCTTGCACGGGGGTCTGCAAAGAGTTTGGCAAGAATGAAAGGTAGTTGTCCAAAACTCGTTCTTTTCCAATAGAATAACCATGGAAAAGGCAGGAGAGTGGTAAAGTACTGTTTTCTCTAAGTCTGAATGCTGCCCACACTGTGCCTGTGTGCTGCAGCTTGCATCTTCGCCTTTGGGAAGCTGCCGCTCGCCGATTCTCCCGCAGGCGAAGAAGCGGCTTCTTCGCACACAGAGCATTGTGGCGAGCGCAGGGAGCTCCTGAGTGCGGTTTGTGCCGAAAGAAGCCCGGGACCGGCACTTAGCTTCGGAGAGCTGCGTATCTGCGTCTTCTGCGTGTCTTGCCGCTCTACACTCAGCAAAAAGCTTTTCCACCATATCTTGCAAGGAGAAACTCTGCCAGGAAAGAAAACATCCAAAATCTTGTTCTAAAGCTTGCACGGGGGTCTGCAAAGAGTTTGGCAAGAATGAAAGGTAGTTGTCCAAAACTCGTTCTTTTCCAATAGAATAACCATGGATAAGGCAGGAGAGTGGTAAAGTACTGTTTTCTCTAAGTCTGAAGGCTGCCCACACTGTGCCTGTGTGCTGCAGCTTGCATCTTCGCCTTTGGGAAGCTGCCGCTCGCCGATTCTCCCGGAGGCGAAGAAGCGGCTTCTTCGCACACAGAGCATTGTGGCGAGCGCAGGGAGCTCCTGAGAGCGGTTTGTGCCGAAAGAAGCCCGGGACCGGCACTTAGCTTCGGAGAGCTTCGTATCTGCGTCTTCTGCGTGTCTTGCCGCTCTACACTCAGCAAAAAGCTTTTTCACCATATCTTGCAAGGAGAAACTCTGCCAGGAAAGAAAACATCCAAAATCTTGTTCTAAAGCTTGCACGGGGGTCTGCAAAGAGTTTGGCAAGAATGAAAGGTAGTTGTCCAAAACTCGTTCTTTTCCAATAGAATAACCATGGAAAAGGCAGGAGAGTGGTAAAGTACTGTTTTCTCTAAGTCTGAATGCCGCCCACACTTGCCTGTGTGCTGCAGCTTGCATCTTCGCCTTTGGGAAGCTGCCGCTCGCCGATTCTCCCGGAGGCGAAGAAGCGGCTTCTTCGCACACAGAGCATTGTGGCGAGCGCAGGGAGCTCCTGAGAGCGGTTTGTGCCGAAAGAAGCCCGGGACCGGCACTTAGCTTCGGAGAGCTGCGTATCTGCGTCTTCTGCGTGTCTTGCCGCTCTACACTCAGCAAAAAGCTTTTCCACCATATCTTGCAAGGAGAAACTCTGCCAGGAAAGAAAACATCCAAAATCTTGTTCTAAAGCTTGCACGGGGGTCTGCAAAGAGTTTGGCAAGAATGAAAGGTAGTTGTCCAAAACTCGTTCTTTTCCAATAGAATAACCATGGAAAAGGCAGGAGAGTGGTAAAGTACTGTTTTCTCTAAGTCTGAAGGCTGCCCACACTGTGCCTGTGTGCTGCAGCTTGCATCTTCGCCTTTGGGAAGCTGCCGCTCGCCGATTCTCCCGCAGGCGAAGAAGCGGCTTCTTCGCACACAGAGCATTGTGGCGAGCGCAGGGAGCTCCTGAGAGCGGTTTGTGCCGAAAGAAGCCCGGGACCGGCACTTAGCTTCGGAGAGCTGCGTATCTGCGTCTTCTGCGTGTCTTGCCGCTCTACACTCAGCCAAAAGCTTTTCCACCATATCTTGCAAGGAGAAACTCTGCCAGGAAAGAAAACATCCAAAATCTTGTTCTAAAGCTTGCACGGGGGTCTGCAAAGAGTTTGGCAAGAATGAAAGGTAGTTGTCCAAAACTCGTTCTTTTCCAATAGAATAACCATGGAAAAGGCAGGAGAGTGGTAAAGTACTGTTTTCTCTAAGTCTGAAGGCTGCCCACACTGTGCCTGTGTGCTGCAGCTTGCATCTTCGCCTTTGGGAAGCTGCCGCTCGCCGATTCTCCCGCAGGCGAAGAAGCGGCTTCTTCGCACACAGAGCATTGTGGCGAGCGCAGGGAGCTCCTGAGAGCGGTTTGTGCCGAAAGAAGCCCGGGACCGGCACTTAGCTTCGGAGAGCTGCGTATCTGCGTCTTCTGCGTGTCTTGCCGCTCTACACTCAGCCAAAAGCTTTTCCACCATATCTTGCAAGGAGAAACTCTGCCAGGAAAGAAAACATCCAAAATCTTGTTCTAAAGCTTGCACGGGGGTCTGCAAAGAGTTTGGCAAGAATGAAAGGTAGTTGTCCAAAACTCGTTCTTTTCCAATAGAATAACCATGGAAAAGGCAGGAGAGTGGTAAAGTACTGTTTTCTCTAAGTCTGAAGGCTGCCCACACTGTGCCTGTGTGCCGCAGCTTGCATCTTCGCCTTTGGGAAGCTGCCGCTCGCCGATTCTCCCGGAGGCGAAGAAGCGGCTTCTTCGCACACAGAGCATTGTGGCGAGCGCAGGGAGCTCCTGAGAGCGGTTTGTGCCGAAAGAAGCCCGGGACCGGCACTTAGCTTCGGAGAGCTGCGTATCTGCGTCTTCTGCGTGTCTTGCCGCTCTACACTCAGCAAAAAGCTTTTCCACCATATCTTGCAAGGAGAAACTCTGCCAGGAAAGAAAACATCCAAAATCTTGTTCTAAAGCTTGCACGGGGGTCTGCAAAGAGTTTGGCAAGAATGAAAGGTAGTTGTCCAAAACTCGTTCTTTTCCAATAGAATAACCATGGAAAAGGCAGGAGAGTGGTAAAGTACTGTTTTCTCTAAGTCTGAAGGCTGCCCACACTGTGCCTGCGTGCTGCAGCTTGCATCTTCGCCTTTGGGAAGCTGCCGCTCGCCGATTCTCCCGCAGGCGAAGAAGCGGCTTCTTCGCACACAGAGCATTGTGGCGAGCGCAGGGAGCTCCTGAGAGCGGTTTGTGCCGAAAGAAGCCCGGGACCGGCACTTAGCTTCGGAGAGCTGCGTATCTGCGTCTTCTGCGTGTCTTGCCGCTCTACACTCAGCAAAAAGCTTTTCCACCATATCTTGCAAGGAGAAACTCTGCCAGGAAAGAAAACATCCAAAATCTTGTTCTAAAGCTTGCACGGGGGTCTGCAAAGAGTTTGGCAAGAATGAAAGGTAGTTGTCCAAAACTCGTTCTTTTCCAATAGAATAACCAGAAAAGGCAGGAGAGTGGTAAAGTACTGTTTTCTCTAAGTCTGAAGGCTGCCCACACTGTGCCTGTGTGCTGCAGCTTGCATCTTCGCCTTTGGGAAGCTGCCGCTCGCCGATTCTCCCGCAGGCGAAGAAGCGGCTTCTTCGCACACAGAGCATTGTGGCGAGCGCAGGGAGCTCCTGAGAGCGGTTTGTGCCGAAAGAAGCCCGGGACCGGCACTTAGCTTCGGAGAGCTGCGTATCTGCGTCTTCTGCGTGTCTTGCCGCTCTACACTCAGCAAAAAGCTTTTCCACCATATCTTGCAAGGAGAAACTCTGCCAGGAAAGAAAACATCCAAAATCTTGTTCTAAAGCTTGCACGGGGGTCTGCAAAGAGTTTGGCAAGAATGAAAGGTAGTTGTCCAAAACTCGTTCTTTTCCAATAGAATAACCATGGAAAAGGCAGGAGAGTGGTAAAGTACTGTTTTCTCTAAGTCTGAATGCTGCCCACACTGTGCCTGTGTGCTGCAGCTTGCATCTTCGCCTTTGGGAAGCTGCCGCTCGCCGATTCTCCCGCAGGCGAAGAAGCGGCTTCTTCGCACACAGAGCATTGTGGCGAGCGCAGGGAGCTCCTGAGAGCGGTTTGTGCCGAAAGAAGCCCGGGACCGGCACTTAGCTTCGGAGAGCTGCGTATCTGCGTCTTCTGCGTGTCTTGCCGCTCTACACTCAGCCAAAAGCTTTTCCACCATATCTTGCAAGGAGAAACTCTGCCAGGAAAGAAAACATCCAAAATCTTGTTCTAAAGCTTGCACGGGGGTCTGCAAAGAGTTTGGCAAGAATGAAAGGTAGTTGTCCAAAACTCGTTCTTTTCCAATAGAATAACCATGGAAAAGGCAGGAGAGTGGTAAAGTACTGTTTTCTCTAAGTCTGAATGCTGCCCACACTGTGCCTGTGTGCTGCAGCTTGCATCTTCGCCTTTGGGAAGCTGCCGCTCGCCGATTCTCCCGCAGGCGAAGAAGCGGCTTCTTCGCACACAGAGCATTGTGGCGAGCGCAGGGAGCTCCTGAGAGCGGTTTGTGCCGAAAGAAGCCCGGGACCGGCACTTAGCTTCGGAGAGCTGCGTATCTGCGTCTTCTGCGTGTCTTGCCGCTCTACACTCAGCAAAAAGCTTTTCCACCATATCTTGCAAGGAGAAACTCTGCCAGGAAAGAAAACATCCAAAATCTTGTTCTAAAGCTTGCACGGGGGTCTGCAAAGAGTTTGGCAAGAATGAAAGGTAGTTGTCCAAACCTCGTTCTTTTCCAATAGAATAACCATGGAAAAGGCAGGAGAGTGGTAAAGTACTGTTTTCTCGAAGTCTGAAGGCTGCCCACACTGTGCCTGTGTGCTGCAGCTTGCATCTTCGCCTTTGGGAAGCTGCCGCTCGCCGATTCTCCCGCAGGCGAAGAAGCGGCTTCTTCGCACACAGAGCATTGTGGCGAGCGCAGGGAGCTCCTGAGAGCGGTTTGTGCCGAAAGAAGCCCGGGACCGGCACTTAGCTTCGGAGAGCTGCGTATCTGCGTCTTCTGCGTGTCTTGCCGCTCTACACTCAGCCAAAAGCTTTTCCACCATATCTTGCAAGGAGAAACTCTGCCAGGAAAGAAAACATCCAAAATCTTGTTCTAAAGCTTGCACGGGGGTCTGCAAAGAGTTTGGCAAGAATGAAAGGTAGTTGTCCAAAACTCGTTCTTTTCCAATAGAATAACCATGGAAAAGGCAGGAGAGTGGTAAAGTACTGTTTTCTCTAAGTCTGAAGGCTGCCCACACTGTGCCTGTGTGCTGCAGCTTGCATCTTCGCCTTTGGGAAGCTGCCGCTCGCCGATTCTCCCGGAGGCGAAGAAGCGGCTTCTTCGCACACAGAGCATTGTGGCGAGCGCAGGGAGCTCCTGAGAGCGGTTTGTGCCGAAAGAAGCCCGGGACCGGCACTTAGCTTCGGAGAGCTGCGTATCTGCGTCTTCTGCGTGTCTTGCCGCTCTACACTCAGCAAAAAGCTTTTCCACCATATCTTGCAAGGAGAAACTCTGCCAGGAAAGAAAACATCCAAAATCTTGTTCTAAAGCTTGCACGGGGGTCTGCAAAGAGTTTGGCAAGAATGAAAGGTAGTTGTCCAAAACTCGTTCTTTTCCAATAGAATAACCATGGATAAGGCAGGAGAGTGGTAAAGTACTGTTTTCTCTAAGTCTGAAGGCTGCCCACACTGTGCCTGTGTGCTGCAGCTTGCATCTTCGCCTTTGGGAAGCTGCCGCTCGCCGATTCTCCCACAGGCGAAGAAGCGGCTTCTTCGCACACAGAGCATTGTGGCGAGCGCAGGGAGCTCCTGAGAGCGGTTTGTGCCGAAAGAAGCCCGGGACCGGCACTTAGCTTCGGAGAGCTGCGTATCTGCGTCTTCTGCGTGTCTTGCCGCTCTACACTCAGCAAAAAGCTTTTCCACCATATCTTGCAAGGAGAAACTCTGCCAGGAAAGAAAACATCCAAAATCTTGTTCTAAAGCTTGCACGGGGGTCTGCAAAGAGTTTGGCAAGAATGAAAGGTAGTTGTCCAAAACTCGTTCTTTTCCAATAGAATAACCATGGAAAAGGCAGGAGAGTGGTAAAGTACTGTTTTCTCTAAGTCTGAATGCTGCCCACACTGTGCCTGTGTGCTGCAGCTTGCATCTTCGCCTTTGGGAAGCTGCCGCTCGCCGATTCTCCCCGGAGGCGAAGAAGCGGCTTCTTCGCACACAGAGCATTGTGGCGAGCGCAGGGAGCTCCTGAGAGCGGTTTGTGCCGAAAGAAGCCCGGGACCGGCACTTAGCTTCGGAGAGCTGCGTATCTGCGTCTTCTGCGTGTCTTGCCGCTCTACACTCAGCCAAAAGCTTTTCCACCATATCTTGCAAGGAGAAACTCTGCCAGGAAAGAAAACATCCAAAATCTTGTTCTAAAGCTTGCACGGGGGTCTGCAAAGAGTTTGGCAAGAATGAAAGGTAGTTGTCCAAAACTCGTTCTTTTCCAATAGAATAACCATGGAAAAGGCAGGAGAGTGGTAAAGTACTGTTTTCTCTAAGTCTGAAGGCTGCCCACACTGTGCCTGTGTGCTGCAGCTTGCATCTTCGCCTTTGGGAAGCTGCCGCTCGCCGATTCTCCCGGAGGCGAAGAAGCGGCTTCTTCGCACACAGAGCATTGTGGCGAGCGCAGGGAGCTCCTGAGAGCGGTTTGTGCCGAAAGAAGCCCGGGACCGGCACTTAGCTTCGGAGAGCTGCGTATCTGCGTCTTCTGCGTGTCTTGCCGCTCTACACTCAGCCAAAAGCTTTTCCACCATATCTTGCAAGGAGAAACTCTGCCAGGAAAGAAAACATCCAAAATCTTGTTCTAAAGCTTGCACGGGGGTCTGCAAAGAGTTTGGCAAGAATGAAAGGTAGTTGTCCAAAACTCGTTCTTTTCCAATAGAATAACCATGGAAAAGGCAGGAGAGTGGTAAAGTACTGTTTTCTCTAAGTCTGAAGGCTGCCCACACTGTGCCTGTGTGCTGCAGCTTGCATCTTCGCCTTTGGGAAGCTGCCGCTCGCCGATTCTCCCGGAGGCGAAGAAGCGGCTTCTTCGCACACAGAGCATTGTGGCGAGCGCAGGGAGCTCCTGAGAGCGGTTTGTGCCGAAAGAAGCCCGGGACCGGCACTTAGCTTCGGAGAGCTGCGTATCTGCGTCTTCTGCGTGTCTTGCCGCTCTACACTCAGCCAAAAGCTTTTCCACCATATCTTGCAAGGAGAAACTCTGCCAGGAAAGAAAACATCCAAAATCTTGTTCTAAAGCTTGCACGGGGGTCTGCAAAGAGTTTGGCAAGAATGAAAGGTAGTTGTCCAAAACTCGTTCTTTTCCAATAGAATAACCATGGAAAAGGCAGGAGAGTGGTAAAGTACTGTTTTCTCTAAGTCTGAAGGCTGCCCACACTGTGCCTGTGTGCTGCAGCTTGCATCTTCGCCTTTGGGAAGCTGCCGCTCGCCGATTCTCCCGCAGGCGAAGAAGCGGCTTCTTCGCACACAGAGCATTGTGGCGAGCGCAGGGAGCTCCTGAGAGCGGTTTGTGCCGAAAGAAGCCCGGGACCGGCACTTAGCTTCGGAGAGCTGCGTATCTGCGTCTTCTGCGTGTCTTGCCGCTCTACACTCAGCAAAAAGCTTTTCCACCATATCTTGCAAGGAGAAACTCTGCCAGGAAAGAAAACATCCAAAATCTTGTTCTAAAGCTTGCACGGGGGTCTGCAAAGAGTTGGGCAAGAATGAAAGGTAGTTGTCCAAAACTCGTTCTTTTCCAATAGAATAACCATGGAAAAGGCAGGAGAGTGGTAAAGTACTGTTTTCTCTAAGTCTGAAGGCTGCCCACACTGTGCCTGTGTGCTGCAGCTTGCATCTTCGCCTTTGGGAAGCTGCCGCTCGCCGATTCTCCCGCAGGCGAAGAAGCGGCTTCTTCGCACACAGAGCATTGTGGCGAGCGCAGGGGAGCTCCTGAGAGCGGTTTGTGCCGAAAGAAGCCCGGGACCGGCACTTAGCTTCGGAGAGCTGCGTATCTGCGTCTTCTGCGTGTCTTGCCGCTCTACACTCAGCAAAAAGCTTTTCCACCATATCTTGCAAGAAGAAACTCTGCCAGGAAAGAAAACATCCAAAATCTTGTTCTAAAGCTTGCACGGGGGTCTGCAAAGAGTTTGGCAAGAATGAAAGGTAGTTGTCCAAAACTCGTTCTTTTCCAATAGAATAACCATGGAAAAGGCAGGAGAGTGGTAAAGTACTGTTTTCTCTAAGTCTGAAGGCTGCCCACACTGTGCCTGTGTGCTGCAGCTTGCATTCTCGCCTTTGGGAAGCTGCCGCTCGCCGATTCTCCCGCAGGCGAAGAAGCGGCTTCTTCGCACACAGAGCATTGTGGCGAGCGCAGGGAGCTCCTGAGAGCGGTTTGTGCCGAAAGAAGCCCGGGACCGGCACTTAGCTTCGGAGAGCTGCGTATCTGCGTCTTCTGCGTGTCTTGCCGCTCTACACTCAGCAAAAGCTTTTCCAGCATATCTTGCAAGGAGAAACTCTGCCAGGAAAGAAAACATCCAAAATCTTGTTCTAAAGCTTGCACGGGGGTCTGCAAAGAGTTTGGCAAGAATGAAAGGTAGTTGTCCAAAACTCGTTCTTTTCCAATAGAATAACCATGGAAAAGGCAGGAGAGTGGTAAAGTACTGTTTTCTCTAAGTCTGAATGCTGCCCACACTGTGCCTGTGTGCTGCAGCTTGCATCTTCGCCTTTGGGAAGCTGCCGCTCGCCGATTCTCCCGCAGGCGAAGAAGCGGCTTCTTCGCACACAGAGCATTGTGGCGAGCGCAGGGAGCTCCTGAGAGCGGTTTGTGCCGAAAGAAGCCCGGGACCGGCACTTAGCTTCGGAGAGCTGCGTATCTGCGTCTTCTGCGTGTCTTGCCGCTCTACACTCAGCAAAAAGCTTTTCCACCATATCTTGCAAGGAGAAACTCTGCCAGGAAAGAAAACATCCAAAATCTTGTTCTAAAGCTTGCACGGGGGTCTGCAAAGAGTTTGGCAAGAATGAAAGGTAGTTGTCCAAACCTCGTTCTTTTCCAATAGAATAACCATGGAAAAGGCAGGAGAGTGGTAAAGTACTGTTTTCTCTAAGTCTGAAGGCTGCCCACACTGTGCCTGTGTGCTGCAGCTGGCATCTTCGCCTTTGGGAAGCTGCCGCTCGCCGATTCTCCCGCAGGCGAAGAAGCGGCTTCTTCACACACAGAGCATTGTGGCGAGCGCAGGGAGCTCCTGAGAGCGGTTTGTGCCGAAAGAAGCCCGGGACCGGCACTTAGCTTCGGAGAGCTGCGTATCTGCGTCTTCTGCGTGTCTTGCCGCTCTACACTCAGCAAAAAGCTTTTCCACCATATCTTGCAAGGAGAAACTCTGCCAGGAAAGAAAACATCCAAAATCTTGTTCTAAAGCTTGCACGGGGGTCTGCAAAGAGTTTGGCAAGAATGAAAGGTAGTTGTCCAAACTCGTTCTTTTCCAATAGAATAACCATGGAAAAGGCAGGAGAGTGGTAAAGTACTGTTTTCTCTAAGTCTGAAGGCTGCCCACACTGTGCCTGTGTGCTGCAGCTTGCATCTTCGCCTTTGGGAAGCTGCCGCTCGCCGATTCTCCCCGGAGGCGAAGAAGCGGCTTCTTCGCACACAGAGCATTGTGGCGAGCGCAGGGAGCTCCTGAGAGCGGTTTGTGCCGAAAGAAGCCCGGGACCGGCACTTAGCTTCGGAGAGCTGCGTATCTGCGTCTTCTGCGTGTCTTGCCGCTCTACACTCAGCAAAAAGCTTTTCCACCATATCTTGCAAGGAGAAACTCTGCCAGGAAAGAAAACATCCAAAATCTTGTTCTAAAGCTTGCACGGGGGTCTGCAAAGAGTTTGGCAAGAATGAAAGGTAGTTGTCCAAAACTCGTTCTTTTCCAATAGAATAACCATGGATAAGGCAGGAGAGTGGTAAAGTACTGTTTTCTCTAAGTCTGAAGGCTGCCCACACTGTGCCTGTGTGCTGCAGCTTGCATCTTCGCCTTTGGGAAGCTGCTGCTCGCCGATTCTCCCCAGGCGAAGAAGCGGCTTCTTCGCACACAGAGCATTGTGGCGAGCGCAGGGAGCTCCTGAGAGCGGTTTGTGCCGAAAGAAGCCCGGGACCGGCACTTAGCTTCGGAGAGCTGCGTATCTGCGTCTTCTGCGTGTCTTGCCGCTCTACACTCAGCAAAAAGCTTTTCCAGCATATCTTGCAAGGAGAAACTCTGCCAGGAAAGAAAACATCCAAAATCTTGTTCTAAAGCTTGCACGGGGGTCTGCAAAGAGTTTGGCAAGAATGAAAGGTAGTTGTCCAAAACTCGTTCTTTTCCAATAGAATAACCATGGAAAAGGCAGGAGAGTGGTAAAGTACTGTTTTCTCTAAGTCTGAAGGCTGCCCACACTGTGCCTGTGTGCTGCAGCTTGCATTCTCGCCTTTGGGAAGCTGCCGCTCGCCGATTCTCCCGGAGGCGAAGAAGCGGCTTCTTCGCACACAGAGCATTGTGGCGAGCGCAGGGAGCTCCTGAGAGCGGTTTGTGCCGAAAGAAGCCCGGGACCGGCACTTAGCTTCGGAGAGCTGCGTATCTGCGTCTTCTGCGTGTCTTGCCGCTCTACACTCAGCCAAAAGCTTTTCCACCATATCTTGCAAGGAGAAACTCTGCCAGGAAAGAAAACATCCAAAATCTTGTTCTAAAGCTTGCACGGGGGTCTGCAAAGAGTTTGGCAAGAATGAAAGGTAGTTGTCCAAAACTCGTTCTTTTCCAATAGAATAACCATGGAAAAGGCAGGAGAGTGGTAAAGTACTGTTTTCTCTAAGTCTGAAGGCTGCCCACACTGTGCCTGTGTGCTGCAGCTTGCATCTTCGCCTTTGGGAAGCTGCCGCTCGCCGATTCTCCCGCAGGCGAAGAAGCGGCTTCTTCGCACACAGAGCATTGTGGCGAGCGCAGGGAGCTCCTGAGAGCGGTTTGTGCCGAAAGAAGCCCGGGACCGGCACTTAGCTTCGGAGAGCTGCGTATCTGCGTCTTCTGCGTGTCTTGCCGCTCTACACTCAGCAAAAAGCTTTTCCACCATATCTTGCAAGGAGAAACTCTGCCAGGAAAGAAAACATCCAAAATCTTGTTCTAAAGCTTGCACGGGGGTCTGCAAAGAGTTTGGCAAGAATGAAAGGTAGTTGTCCAAACCTCGTTCTTTTCCAATAGAATAACCATGGAAAAGGCAGGAGAGTGGTAAAGTACTGTTTTCTCTAAGTCTGAAGGCTGCCCACACTGTGCCTGTGTGCTGCAGCTTGCATCTTCGCCTTTGGGAAGCTGCCGCTCGCCGATTCTCCCGCAGGCGAAGAAGCGGCTTCTTCGCACACAGAGCATTGTGGCGAGCGCAGGGAGCTCCTGAGAGCGGTTTGTGCCGAAAGAAGCCCGGGACCGGCACTTAGCTTCGGAGAGCTGCGTATCTGCGTCTTCTGCGTGTCTTGCCGCTCTACACTCAGCCAAAAGCTTTTCCACCATATCTTGCAAGGAGAAACTCTGCCAGGAAAGAAAACATCCAAAATCTTGTTCTAAAGCTTGCACGGGGGTCTGCAAAGAGTTTGGCAAGAATGAAAGGTAGTTGTCCAAAACTCGTTCTTTTCCAATAGAATAACCATGGAAAAGGCAGGAGAGTGGTAAAGTACTGTTTTCTCTAAGTCTGAAGGCTGCCCACACTGTGCCTGTGTGCTGCAGCTTGCATCTTCGCCTTTGGGAAGCTGCCGCTCGCCGATTCTCCCGGAGGCGAAGAAGCGGCTTCTTCGCACACAGAGCATTGTGGCGAGCGCAGGGAGCTCCTGAGAGCGGTTTGTGCCGAAAGAAGCCCGGGACCGGCACTTAGCTTCGGAGAGCTGCGTATCTGCGTCTTCTGCGTGTCTTGCCGCTCTACACTCAGCAAAAAGCTTTTCCACCATATCTTGCAAGGAGAAACTCTGCCAGGAAAGAAAACATCCAAAATCTTGTTCTAAAGCTTGCACGGGGGTCTGCAAAGAGTTTGGCAAGAATGAAAGGTAGTTGTCCAAAACTCGTTCTTTTCCAATAGAATAACCATGGAAAAGGCAGGAGAGTGGTAAAGTACTGTTTTCTCTAAGTCTGAATGCTGCCCACACTGTGCCTGTGTGCTGCAGCTTGCATCTTCGCCTTTGGGAAGCTGCCGCTCGCCGATTCTCCCGGAGGCGAAGAAGCGGCTTCTTCGCACACAGAGCATTGTGGCGAGCGCAGGGAGCTCCTGAGAGCGGTTTGTGCCGAAAGAAGCCCGGGACCGGCACTTAGCTTCGGAGAGCTGCGTATCTGCGTCTTCTGCGTGTCTTGCCGCTCTACACTCAGCAAAAAGCTTTTCCACCATATCTTGCAAGGAGAAACTCTGCCAGGAAAGAAAACATCCAAAATCTTGTTCTAAAGCTTGCACGGGGGTCTGCAAAGAGTTTGGCAAGAATGAAAGGTAGTTGTCCAAAACTCGTTCTTTTCCAATAGAATAACCATGGATAAGGCAGGAGAGTGGTAAAGTACTGTTTTCTCTAAGTCTGAAGGCTGCCCACACTGTGCCTGTGTGCTGCAGCTTGCATCTTCGCCTTTGGGAAGCTGCCGCTCGCCGATTCTCCCACAGGCGAAGAAGCGGCTTCTTCGCACACAGAGCATTGTGGCGAGCGCAGGGAGCTCCTGAGAGCGGTTTGTGCCGAAAGAAGCCCGGGACCGGCACTTAGCTTCGGAGAGCTGCGTATCTGCGTCTTCTGCGTGTCTTGCCGCTCTACACTCAGCAAAAAGCTTTTCCACCATATCTTGCAAGGAGAAACTCTGCCAGGAAAGAAAACATCCAAAATCTTGTTCTAAAGCTTGCACGGGGGTCTGCAAAGAGTTTGGCAAGAATGAAAGGTAGTTGTCCAAAACTCGTTCTTTTCCAATAGAATAACCATGGAAAAGGCAGGAGAGTGGTAAAGTACTGTTTTCTCTAAGTCTGAAGGCTGCCCACACTGTGCCTGTGTGCTGCAGCTTGCATCTTCGCCTTTGGGAAGCTGCCGCTCGCCGATTCTCCCGGAGGCGAAGAAGCGGCTTCTTCGCACACAGAGCATTGTGGCGAGCGCAGGGAGCTCCTGAGAGCGGTTTGTGCCGAAAGAAGCCCGGGACCGGCACTTAGCTTCGGAGAGCTGCGTATCTGCGTCTTCTGCGTGTCTTGCCGCTCTACACTCAGCCAAAAGCTTTTCCACCATATCTTGCAAGGAGAAACTCTGCCAGGAAAGAAAACATCCAAAATCTTGTTCTAAAGCTTGCACGGGGGTCTGCAAAGAGTTTGGCAAGAATGAAAGGTAGTTGTCCAAAACTCGTTCTTTTCCAATAGAATAACCATGGAAAAGGCAGGAGAGTGGTAAAGTACTGTTTTCTCTAAGTCTGAAGGCTGCCCACACTGTGCCTGTGTGCTGCAGCTTGCATCTTCGCCTTTGGGAAGCTGCCGCTCGCCGATTCTCCCGGAGGCGAAGAAGCGGCTTCTTCGCACACAGAGCATTGTGGCGAGCGCAGGGAGCTCCTGAGAGCGGTTTGTGCCGAAAGAAGCCCGGGACCGGCACTTAGCTTCGGAGAGCTGCGTATCTGCGTCTTCTGCGTGTCTTGCCGCTCTACACTCAGCCAAAAGCTTTTCCACCATATCTTGCAAGGAGAAACTCTGCCAGGAAAGAAAACATCCAAAATCTTGTTCTAAAGCTTGCACGGGGTCTGCAAAGAGTTTGGCAAGAATGAAAGGTAGTTGTCCAAAACTCGTTCTTTTCCAATAGAATAACCATGGAAAAGGCAGGAGAGTGGTAAAGTACTGTTTTCTCTAAGTCTGAAGGCTGCCCACACTGTGCCTGTGTGCTGCAGCTTGCATCTTCGCCTTTGGGAAGCTGCCGCTCGCCGATTCTCCCGGAGGCGAAGAAGCGGCTTCTTCGCACACAGAGCATTGTGGCGAGCGCAGGGAGCTCCTGAGAGCGGTTTGTGCCGAAAGAAGCCCGGGACCGGCACTTAGCTTCGGAGAGCTGCGTATCTGCGTCTTCTGCGTGTCTTGCCGCTCTACACTCAGCAAAAAGCTTTTCCACCATATCTTGCAAGGAGAAACTCTGCCAGGAAAGAAAACATCCAAAATCTTGTTCTAAAGCTTGCACGGGGGTCTGCAAAGAGTTTGGCAAGAATGAAAGGTAGTTGTCCAAAACTCGTTCTTTTCCAATAGAATAACCATGGAAAAGGCAGGAGAGTGGTAAAGTACTGTTTTCTCTAAGTCTGAATGCTGCCCACACTGTGCCTGTGTGCTGCAGCTTGCATCTTCGCCTTTGGGAAGCTGCCGCTCGCCGATTCTCCCGGAGGCGAAGAAGCGGCTTCTTCGCACACAGAGCATTGTGGCGAGCGCAGGGAGCTCCTGAGAGCGGTTTGTGCCGAAAGAAGCCCGGGACCGGCACTTAGCTTCGGAGAGCTGCGTATCTGCGTCTTCTGCGTGTCTTGCCGCTCTACACTCAGCCAAAAGCTTTTCCACCATATCTTGCAAGGAGAAACTCTGCCAGGAAAGAAAACATCCAAAATCTTGTTCTAAAGCTTGCACGGGGGTCTGCAAAGAGTTTGGCAAGAATGAAAGGTAGTTGTCCAAAACTCGTTCTTTTCCAATAGAATAACCATGGAAAAGGCAGGAGAGTGGTAAAGTACTGTTTTCTCTAAGTCTGAAGGCTGCCCACACTGTGCCTGTGTGCTGCAGCTTGCATCTTCGCCTTTGGGAAGCTGCCGCTCGCCGATTCTCCCGCAGGCGAAGAAGCGGCTTCTTCGCACACAGAGCATTGTGGCGAGCGCAGGGAGCTCCTGAGAGCGGTTTGTGCCGAAAGAAGCCCGGGACCGGCACTTAGCTTCGGAGAGCTGCGTATCTGCGTCTTCTGCGTGTCTTGCCGCTCTACACTCAGCAAAAAGCTTTTCCACCATATCTTGCAAGGAGAAACTCTGCCAGGAAAGAAAACATCCAAAATCTTGTTCTAAAGCTTGCACGGGGGTCTGCAAAGAGTTTGGCAAGAATGAAAGGTAGTTGTCCAAACCTCGTTCTTTTCCAATAGAATAACCATGGAAAAGGCAGGAGAGTGGTAAAGTACTGTTTTCTCTAAGTCTGAAGGCTGCCCACACTGTGCCTGTGTGCTGCAGCTTGCATCTTCGCCTTTGGGAAGCTGCCGCTCGCCGATTCTCCCGCAGGCGAAGAAGCGGCTTCTTCGCACACAGAGCATTGTGGCGAGCGCAGGGAGCTCCTGAGAGCGGTTTGTGCCGAAAGAAGCCCGGGACCGGCACTTAGCTTCGGAGAGCTGCGTATCTGCGTCTTCTGCGTGTCTTGCCGCTCTACACTCAGCCAAAAGCTTTTCCACCATATCTTGCAAGGAGAAACTCTGCCAGGAAAGAAAACATCCAAAATCTTGTTCTAAAGCTTGCACGGGGGTCTGCAAAGAGTTTGGCAAGAATGAAAGGTAGTTGTCCAAAACTCGTTCTTTTCCAATAGAATAACCATGGAAAAGGCAGGAGAGTGGTAAAGTACTGTTTTCTCTAAGTCTGAAGGCTGCCCACACTGTGCCTGTGTGCTGCAGCTTGCATCTTCGCCTTTGGGAAGCTGCCGCTCGCCGATTCTCCCGGAGGCGAAGAAGCGGCTTCTTCGCACACAGAGCATTGTGGCGAGCGCAGGGAGCTCCTGAGAGCGGTTTGTGCCGAAAGAAGCCGGGACCGGCACTTAGCTTCGGAGAGCTGCGTATCTGCGTCTTCTGCGTGTCTTGCCGCTCTACACTCAGCAAAAAGCTTTTCCACCATATCTTGCAAGGAGAAACTCTGCCAGGAAAGAAAACATCCAAAATCTTGTTCTAAAGCTTGCACGGGGGTCTGCAAAGAGTTTGGCAAGAATGAAAGGTAGTTGTCCAAAACTCGTTCTTTTCCAATAGAATAACCATGGAAAAGGCAGGAGAGTGGTAAAGTACTGTTTTCTCTAAGTCTGAATGCTGCCCACACTGTGCCTGTGTGCTGCAGCTTGCATCTTCGCCTTTGGGAAGCTGCCGCTCGCCGATTCTCCCGGAGGCGAAGAAGCGGCTTCTTCGCACACAGAGCATTGTGGCGAGCGCAGGGAGCTCCTGAGAGCGGTTTGTGCCGAAAGAAGCCCGGGACCGGCACTTAGCTTCGGAGAGCTGCGTATCTGCGTCTTCTGCGTGTCTTGCCGCTCTACACTCAGCAAAAAGCTTTTCCACCATATCTTGCAAGGAGAAACTCTGCCAGGAAAGAAAACATCCAAAATCTTGTTCTAAAGCTTGCACGGGGGTCTGCAAAGAGTTTGGCAAGAATGAAAGGTAGTTGTCCAAAACTCGTTCTTTTCCAATAGAATAACCATGGATAAGGCAGGAGAGTGGTAAAGTACTGTTTTCTCTAAGTCTGAAGGCTGCCCACACTGTGCCTGTGTGCTGCAGCTTGCATCTTCGCCTTTGGGAAGCTGCCGCTCGCCGATTCTCCCGGAGGCGAAGAAGCGGCTTCTTCGCACACAGAGCATTGTGGCGAGCGCAGGGAGCTCCTGAGAGCGGTTTGTGCCGAAAGAAGCCCGGGACCGGCACTTAGCTTCGGAGAGCTGCGTATCTGCGTCTTCTGCGTGTCTTGCCGCTCTACACTCAGCCAAAAGCTTTTCCACCATATCTTGCAAGGAGAAACTCTGCCAGGAAAGAAAACATCCAAAATCTTGTTCTAAAGCTTGCACGGGGGTCTGCAAAGAGTTTGGCAAGAATGAAAGGTAGTTGTCCAAAACTCGTTCTTTTCCAATAGAATAACCATGGAAAAGGCAGGAGAGTGGTAAAGTACTGTTTTCTCTAAGTCTGAAGGCTGCCCACACTGTGCCTGTGTGCTGCAGCTTGCATCTTCGCCTTTGGGAAGCTGCCGCTCGCCGATTCTCCCGGAGGCGAAGAAGCGGCTTCTTCGCACACAGAGCATTGTGGCGAGCGCAGGGAGCTCCTGAGAGCGGTTTGTGCCGAAAGAAGCCCGGGACCGGCACTTAGCTTCGGAGAGCTGCGTATCTGCGTCTTCTGCGTGTCTTGCCGCTCTACACTCAGCAAAAAGCTTTTCCACCATATCTTGCAAGGAGAAACTCTGCCAGGAAAGAAAACATCCAAAATCTTGTTCTAAAGCTTGCACGGGGGTCTGCAAAGAGTTTGGCAAGAATGAAAGGTAGTTGTCCAAAACTCGTTCTTTTCCAATAGAATAACCATGGAAAAGGCAGGAGAGTGGTAAAGTACTGTTTTCTCTAAGTCTGAATGCTGCCCACACTGTGCCTGTGTGCTGCAGCTTGCATCTTCGCCTTTGGGAAGCTGCCGCTCGCCGATTCTCCCGGAGGCGAAGAAGCGGCTTCTTCGCACACAGAGCATTGTGGCGAGCGCAGGGAGCTCCTGAGAGCGGTTTGTGCCGAAAGAAGCCCGGGACCGGCACTTAGCTTCGGAGAGCTGCGTATCTGCGTCTTCTGCGTGTCTTGCCGCTCTACACTCAGCCAAAAGCTTTTCCACCATATCTTGCAAGGAGAAACTCTGCCAGGAAAGAAAACATCCAAAATCTTGTTCTAAAGCTTGCACGGGGGTCTGCAAAGAGTTTGGCAAGAATGAAAGGTAGTTGTCCAAAACTCGTTCTTTTCCAATAGAATAACC